>NC_064627.1:433049171-433353691 GCF_023864275.1 Schistocerca cancellata
TTTGGTGGGCCACAGCATGGGAGACTTAAATGGATGTTTAGGACACATGTTTAGGACACATCCTTACAGTGAAGGGCACTCTGATGAGCTTCCTTATCGAATACCAGACAGATGATTATATTTCTAACTTTGGAGACTGCATAATATTATTTGGAAGTTTCAATAATGGCTCAAAACCTGCAGTTCTGCTGCCCAAGCCCAATAATACTAATGTGACTACTTGCGGCACTAGTAAAGTTCTATGTGAGTGGCAATGATATGGGTGTGCTTGCAATGATAAGAAGATAACAGATGACACATTTCATGAAAGCAGAGTGGAGCTGATTCCTGCAAAGGGGCCAACTGACGCAACAACTGGTACATGCAAGGAGAAATCCACGATAAAAACAAAGCCTTACAAGTGTCCTAGTTCATCATCCTAAATGCAACAAAGTGGTGGCAGAGCCATTTTTCATAAGCTTCTCAATCTTGAACAGTGTCACTGTAAGACAAAAATAGCAACAGGTGCACCTAGCAGTCACCATAGCCATGAGTTTTTCCGATGCAGCTGTAGTAAGTTGTTGCTGGTGGAAGAGTGATTAAGTACCACCTCCATGGAGAAGTTCCATGAAAAAACAGTGAATGAGGTTGAGCACACAAAAGTTCTCCTCAGTGCCAGGTGTTCTAACTCCAGACACAATACAATACATGGTTGTAAGAAACCATCAACCATTTATTTGGTCACAGCATGACAGTTTAAACACAGGTAATACAATACCATTTAGTGACATGTACAAGACTGCTGGCTAGAGCTGGTGTGCGGTAATATAAAGAACATTTGCCCTCCAGGAGCCACTGTCAATCAGCTGCAGGTGACTGAGTCACCATTCACAATCAGCAGCCTCTGGTGAGGGGCTGGAGCAGTCAAATGGCACGATACTCACAAATGTGTCACACTTGCCGCAGTAGTGGCTGCAGAGGTGTAGTGATATGTGAGTTATTATTGTAAGCACTCAGCCAGCTTCATGAGTGATGAAGATGAAATGGGTAAATAAACAAAGAAATGCTACCAAGAAATGGGTAAAAGAGAGGGGAGGGGAGAAGTGAGCATTTTGTGTGTGGTAATTAACAGAAGTTGATTCCAGGAGGGTGGTGGGATGCGAGTATATGTTGGAGACACATTTCTGAATCATGCTGTAGACTGTAGAGCATCTTTAGCACTGCATACTATATATTCCCGAGACGGACAATTCTTCTGTGTCCAATCATGCCCACAGCCATTCCAATGGTGGCCATTTCTGCAAAAAGCAGAATAATGAAGACATGTTAGTTGGAAAACAACATGTGTGGTTTCACATGCTGTTTTGCCTTTTGATGATGTAGGGTTTACTCGTCATGGTGATTTGTGGGTGCATGGAGCTAGTTTAGCACAGGAGTAACTACAGAGGTAGGAACTAGGGAGCATGATCTGGGAATGCATATGGTTTGAGAAGATAGTTACAAGGGTGACAGTGACTGTAGCAGGAAGGATACTAGGAAGGGATAATCTTATCGAGCATCTGGCTTGAGAAAGTCATAGCCTTGAAATATTAATGTTTTGAGGCAATTTAAATCTGGATGGTACTAGGTGACAAGGGGGCGATTTTGAGATTTTTGGAAGTGATAGATGACAGAGGATAAAACTATCAGGGAGATTTGTGTGTGGACAGGATAAGTGAGACAGTTTCAATAAAGGAAAGCCTGAGAGAGTTTGTTGGTATGGATGTTGAGTCATTCAGAGATGAAACAAATACATTTGCCACAAATTCCTGCTGCTGTAGAGAAGACAGTGCTTGATGTGGAAGCACTAGCACATGTTGTTGTGGTCTTCAGTCCTGAGACTGGTTTGATGCAGCTCTCCATTCTACTCTATCCTGTGCAAGCTTCTTCATCTCCCAGTACCTACTGCAGCCTACATCCTACTGAATCTGCCCAGTGTACTCATCTCTTGGTCTCCCTCTACGATTTTTACCCTCCACACTGCCCTCCAGTACTAAATTGGTGATCCCTTGATGCCTCAGAACATGTCCTACCAACCGATCCCTTCTTCTAGTCAAGTTGTGTCACAAACTCCTCCGCAATTCTGTTCAATACCTCCTCATTAGTTATGTGATCTACCCATCTAATCTTCAGCATTCTTCTGTAGCACCACATTTCAAAAGCTTCTATTCTCTTCTTGCCTAAACTATTTATCATCCACGTTTCACTTCCATACATGGCTACACTCCATAAAAATACTTTCAGAAACGACTTCCTAACACTTAAGTCAATACTCGATGTTAACAAATTTCTCTTCTTCAGAAACACTTTCCTTGCCATTGCCAGTCTACATTTTATATCCTCTCTACTTCGACCATCATCAGTTATTTTGCTCCCCAAATAGCAAAACTCCTTTACTACTTTAAACCAAAGATTCTCACACCAGAAGCACACAGCTTTAAATGTTATTACTGTGTGAAATATGTATTTCATGGTGGGTGTATTTCACTGAAGCTACATTCATCCATGTTGATTCGTTTTTGGTTAAAACTCTGTTAAATAAATGTCATGTTATTGTTGTTACTATTTTTTATAAAAGTAGCCTGCTGTGACTGCTTCAGTCCTGACTCATTGCACATCCCTGAACATTCTCCTCCACAATAGGATTTACAGAACATGAAATATGAAAGAATCAGTAAATGAGTGATTTGTGAAACTTGTGTTAGTAATTTACACATTAACACCTATTGTGAGTGATCTGCACTATACATCCAGTGATCATTCATCCTAATCCATTACAAAGAACAGCCCTAACCAATGAGGAACGAGTCAAGTTATACATTAACAGACAGTCAGAACTATTGCTGAGAATTTCTGTAAAGTGTACTAACAACCAATTATGACTAGTGCTAATCTAATTTATTTGTTAAGCATGGTAATTAATTCTATTACTTTTTTTATTTTATGTGTAAATCTGCCACTTTTTCTCCTAAGAAATTATTCATTAGTTTTTTTCATAAACTAATTCATATTCATTTGTGAAATCATAGAAGTGTAAATAAAGGTATCTAGGCTATTACCATGTTACTTGTATGTCATTTAGTGAGCAAAGTATGGGCGTACCAAATACTGAGCCAGATTCATGACTGGATTCACGATATCCTAGTAGAAGGAATTCAACATATGGTTCTTAATGGGGACAAAAGCAAGAGATGTAAAGGTATTTTTGGGATTACCTCCATGTGTTATAGGGCCATTACTGCTTGCAGTATATGTAAGTGGTCTAGTGGATAAAATCAGAAACACTATAAGGATTTTCTCAAAAGATGCTGTTGTCTATTGGAAGATTGCTCACCAGAAGAGTGTAGCAAACTGCAGGAAGATATATGGAGGATTGGTGATTGTTGTGGGGACTGGCAGCTGATTCTTAACATATGTAAAGGTAACTGCACATAAATAGGTGAAAAAACCCATTACTGTTAGATTATGCTGTTTGCAATAAATTATTGAAAACAGTGTCAACCATAAGATACTTAGAAGTAAATCGCCAGAGTGACAAAGTGGTATAATGACACTGAACTAACTGCAGGAAAGCAGATATCAGGCTGAGACTCATGAAAAAAAGTTAACAAAATGTAATTCACCTACAAAATCAATGGAAGTACTCTCTGGTTCACAGCCAGATTAAAACATCAAACTAAACCAATGTTTCAGGGATCCATCTGTCTGCCATCTTCAGGAGAGCCAATACGTTGCTGCTGCTGCTGCTGCTGCTGCTACTGTCTCCCTGTGAAAACTAATGCCCAGACTGGAAACCATCATTCTATATATAGACCCCCATACCATACACAGGACATGCAATTACACCATGGTGCTGCTCCCACTATGGCATTGTGGTGCAGACCATACTAGACACCAGTGCCAAAAATGTATTGCAATAAAAGACTCTCCTGAAACACTATGGCCGACCACACCAAAGAACACTTGCTTTGATGCAGGATAATACACGGTTCCACATCCTGCTACACGAAACCACTTCTCTCTGTAAATCTAGTTATCTGCCAATCTAACTTCAACCAACTCTTTATAAACACTGCTGCAAAAACAAGATGTGCTGGAAACTATCAGAATCTCATAAAAATTACATCCATTACCACTTGTTTAAACAATGCTCTGCTACCACTGATTTTTCAGGTTGTTGCAGCCTCATGTGATGATGAGGTTCCATGGACGTGCCCTAAAATGTGTGAATTGTTTGCACAACATAAACCTTCTAACAATGACAGAGAATTTAGTACATGTCAGACTTCCTAAATTCAAAACAAGAGTGCCAAAACCTATGGGCAAGGAGGGCCAACAGACTTCCTAAATTTGAAACAAGAGCGCCAAAACCTATGGGCAAGGAGGGCCAAGGAATCCCCCTCCCCCCCCACACACACACACACACCCAAATCTGTCAGGAAAAGGAAAAAATTTGATGCATTCAGGTGGTTTTCTATCATGAAAACACTTTAAAAGTCAGTATTACACTGGTTTTTAACATGGTCGGTTTGAAAATTTTTATGGCTATTTAAAAGTTGCCATTCATCATCAAATATTAAAAATATACCGTAGCCACAAGTCTAGACCCCCTCTGCCCTACAAATTACTGCATGGGTGCCCTTGATCCCAACTCATCCTTGACAGAGCTGAGTAGTGCCCTAATCTTTACAGGTAGATGGAACACATTCTTAATACCAAATCTCCTTAAAATGCTTCTGATCTTAAATGATTAGCCTTAAGCATAAAGAATAAAGGCCACAGATCTATGCTACTATTCATGCACTTCTGTTGATGGTCCAGATCCCACAGCCCCATGAATCTGCTGCTCATAATATCCAAATGCCAAGTCCATGAGTTCTTGGGTTAGACAACACTATCTGTGTATGACGTAGCATATGCTTTACATATCAGAGTTCGGATGTCAGTGCATTTGTACGGTGGATTGCAACCTTTTGCAAGCAGATATTGCTCAATATGTGCCAGTTTTTGATTAACACTGTGAGGTAACAGGCGAGTTGTGGCATCCTGGAAATATTCTAAGTTCGGAGTTGGCATGGCCGCGTGGAGGCCTCTCAGTGGGCCGCGGCCCAGCAGCAACCACGTGGTGTCGAACGTTAGTTGAGCATAAGGGGTAGCCCAGCGTGTGGTCCAGCCACGTGGCTGGGAATTCCATGGTGGTGATGTGTCGATGAAGGAGACATGGCGGGAGTGCCAAAGATGGCGGACTTTGTGAAACCATAATGGCAGACGTTTCACAGTTCATATAGAAAGTAATAGTAGCCAGAGAAATCATGATACTTCAAAAAGAAACATGTACATTTCCATTATTTGCACAATTATTCTGACCATGTAATCAGATTTTCAATATGTTTATTAGTTTAAAGTTTAGTATCTAACGGTAAATTACACAAGTAACATCTAAACACTTCATCCAATTTCGGCGACCGACGTGTCTTTAGAAAGCTATTAGTGTAAACCTAAATTGGTATGAACTACAGGCATGTAACTTTGAAGTAATTCATACCAATAGTACATGAGTTATTGGAGGTCAAAGTGGTCGATTACTATCGATTGTGTCAGGCCATAAGTACTCTACAGTTACACAAAAAAACAGTAGCAGCATGCTTATAAATATATTTATTCATCTACGTCTCTGTTTATACCTGATATACTCTGTTCATGAAGAAACTGTTCAACTATTTACGGTGTTTAAGAAAGCACAGAAACGTTAGGCTACTGACCTACTTTTGCTTGCTATTCCTTTGATATATGTATATTTAATTTGTTTATGTATTTAATGATGTGTGTTAGAGTGTGTTTATGGTCCTGCCATAGGAATATTTATTTAATTTCAAGTTGTTTAAATGTAAATCCAGCATTTCATATGTGTTTCAATACATTTGTGAGTATGCATTGGCTTGGAGACAGGGAGGGAGCGCTCTAGCCAACCACAGTGCTTGTGAAAGGGGAGACTGGATGGAAGTGGGAGAAGAGCATCATTTCCGGAGAGGACATGAGGAGTTCTGGGGAGTGCAGCGTGAGGGACATGATGGTACGATGGACGCACAGTCGTGGGGAAAAACTTGGACAATGGAGCAGTTTGCGCGTGGTCGCAAGAGATAGAATTATTTCGGAGTGCCGAGTTGTGCTCCTGTGTGATTTCCATGGCTTCTGCAGTGAAGACGTAGTATGCATTTAGAAGTGAATATCTCGTGAGCTATGTTGTTGTTCATAACTAATTATGTAAAGCAGGAATCTATTGTTTCTCTGTAATTCAACTTATATTTTATTTAATTGCTGGACCATTGACACCAATAAGTGTTTTGCAGAAATATACTGCATTCTCAAAAGTACTTCTACTGTTGTACTCATCATTTGAAGTTGTTAAGATACCAACTGCAGATTTTATTTAACTGCACTCTTTCATTTATAAATTTCTATGTTAAATTCGGAATTGCCGAGTGATAGGAACCTTCGACAATTTGATTCATGTGTATATTCATATTGTATACTGTAGACTCAGCAGTATTTGGCTTGTAATGCGGCAACTACATATCTCAGCCCCTAGACAATGAAACCAGCCAAAACTTTTAATATTGCAACTCTGAGTCGGTGGGTACATAGTTGAGGGCCACGTCACACAATATTTCATTTTATTTTTGAATGCCCGCAACACTATGTCACAGAGTACAATCATGCTTTTTGTAAACTGGGGAGGAGAGGGAGGCGCACGGGCACACTAAGTTTCAATCAGTTATTTTGTCTATGTGCCAATGTAATGTGGAAAGTGTCACTTTCTTAACCAGTGTGAGTCCATACTCAACAATAATTGGTAGCAGAGGTTTTCACATACAAGACGCCTCCATATGCAGTTTCAGAGACATTACAAAATACATGAACTGCAAATTTATTTGTGCTAGTTAGACCTATTCATCTTGGAAACCATATCAAGGACAAATAATGAAGTTTGGAATCCTAAGAGTGCCAACTATAAGTCAAGTCTGAGGCTGAAACATTCTCTTATACTTAATTTAAAACCAAGTTTCTTTGAAAATCAAAATTTAAGAATGATATAAAAAGGTATGAATAAACTTAAGCAGTCATAATATTTAGCCACTGTCCCTAAAATGCTTATCATTTTTTCAAAAATGACCTCCAATATCTTATAACAATCCATGAAGATTGCAACCCAATTTACTCACTCACAATATTTGTATTGCAGATTTGGGTGTAAGACCTGTGCAACAAGGTCCCTTCAGAACCGTCAAATTTGTTGCACATTTGGAAAACAAAAATGTAGCTCTGAAATTTGTGTAATTTACTGATTTGTAGAATCTAAGCAATGATTGGTTTGGCTAGTTAGAGTAAATACCAATAAAGTCTTTAGTAGACAGTGTGCACAGTTTTCTCTTATGTGCCTTTCAAATAGTGTGAAATTCTGAAAATTCAAAAAAAAGTAATCATAATAATGAGCAAGTTAAGCCCAAGGAACACTGCCGCCCCTTTTTTATCAAGCACATGATATTAACTGTTGTGAATCTATACATCTACCCAGCACTGCTTTATGTCAAAAGCAACTTAAATGAGTTCGAGACCAGAGAGAACATACATCCCCACAACACCAGAGGCAAACTGTACTTAGACATACCAAGACACAGACTCACAAAGACTGCAAACTCACACAAAATAATGAGTTTAAAACTCTTCAATAAACTTCCAGCATCTGCTCGATCACTGACCAGTAAGATTTTCAAACGTATGATTTATGACTGGTTACTCAAACACCCATTTTATAAGACAACAAAATATTTTGAAATAATCATTGGCATTAGTATATAAGAATATTCCTAAAAGAAAAGGAATTAAATTGTAAAAACTTTACTGTAAAGTTATTGATAATTGTATATTTAATGTTCAGACCTATTCCGCTGTAAGTGGTCAATGGTGAATAAACTGAATACTGTATATTGTGACAAGGGGCACAGAATATGAAGACACTGGGTAGCCCAATTAAAGTGTATTTTCTTCCCAAGTTCATCAATACCTGGAACTGGATAGGTGGCATGGCTTCAGTTGCATGGACAATACTACTGTCTACTGTAATCATTTTTTTTCTGTTATGTGGCCATCAAAACATTCTGTTCTGTTCTTGTATCCACAGAAAGCAACAGGTCAATCACCTCAACCACCACAGATGCCACCTGACACTGTGCATCAATCTGATGGCTCTCACTGCTTCTAACCACAACTATTCAGTGCACATAGAGTCAGGGTTTCCTCTCCTGTCAGTACGAAAACTGTTCCTTCCTGGATCTGACACTGTGTTCTGCATTCCCCCATATATTATTCCCCCTTCCATCCAAATTCCTCTCTTTCACTAATGCTCCATTACTTCTGTTTATTTTTTAACGTAGTTAAAACTAGTCCTAATTTGGTCACCACTAGTGAAAGACATCTACCTGTCTCCCCTCTCCTTCCATGCAACACCTTCCTTTTCTCTTCCCTTTAAGTTACAATCCTCGCACTCCATATTCATCTGTCTGGATAAATAAATATTAATAAATATGTAGTGTCACTGTGTGTGTGTGTGTGTGTGTGTGTGTGTGTGTGTGGCCATTACCACAATATCTATTATACCTTTGTTGTGTGTGTGTGTGTGTGTGTGTGTGTGTGTGTGTGTGTGTGTGTGGCCATTATCACAATATCTATTATACCTTTGTTGCAATGGCATTTGTGATGACTTGTAGGTTTCGAGGACACTGACTGATGTATGCTCTGGCTGTACTGCATTTCCTTCCATGGTCAGTAGTTGTTTGTGTCAGCATAAAACCTGGATGTAAATCATATTCAGTTTCTATAAACTTTTCTTTGATACGTGACATATTAAAACAATGAAATCAGTGAAGTTTGAAATACCTGTAGCTTCTTCCTGGTTGAGATCTCTTACTAAATAACCCAGTTCTTTTCCAGCTTCCAGAAATGCTTTTGCAAAGGTACTGGCAAATTTAAGATCCTCTACAGGTAAGCGACCAAATATGGAATGATACTGAGCTGTAAAATAAACAGATAAAATAAGAGATAACTAAAATCAGATGATCAGTATAAACCTTTCAATGAAAGTCATTTCAACAGCACATTAATATTTCATTCTAAAGTAAAAAGTGAGAGATACTTAAATAAATTAAAAAAAAAAATAACTTGAAAGTCACATATCCACAAACCCACAAGGAAAGGGAGAGAGAGTGATAGGAAAAGGGAGAGGGGGATGAACATGTGAAACTTTATAAAAGGGAATCACAAAATGACAAAAAGTCATGGACAAAAGATCAACTAGCTAGTTAAATAATTCTTTTTCATCGGCAGGTCACTTTCAAATAATATCTGACATTTCAGGTTAAGATAACATCTTAAAAACTGAATGTCAACAAGTTCATACGTACAAGTTACTTTCACAAGGACTTATACATTGTGTATAATGATAATTTACATGTATATAATCTGCAAATAAGTTAGCTGATACAGTCCAAATTACGTTCCACTATTCATTCACATCTTGTAACTATAATCTGATTAAGGTTACTTGACAACTAACGTCTGTCATTTGCTACTACAGTGTTGCCACATCGGCTTGTGGTTACCGCTTGATTATAGGTGAGAGCCAAACACGATGGTTCACTTCACAAATCCTGTTATTGTGTGCATCAGATCTATGTTGGAAGTGTCATCCACAAGGTATGAAGAAATGCAAGATTCTCTGTTGACAGCAGGTTATTAGGTGACCAATGACTGAACTGTGGCAGACTAGAGTTTTGTAGCCCTGAATTTAAACTCATGTCCTACCTTAACCATAATGTCATGGCGTGCAATGTATCTGAGGAAATAGAGATCAACAATCTGTGGCAAAACTAAAATCACAATCACTTTATTCATCGTGATTAAAGCCAACCTCTACAAGCAAACACAAGACAGAAAAATTTCAGTTTCACCACTAAACGCTAACTATACTTTCTCACTATCATTGGTAACCTGAAATTGTCCTCACATTGGCTACACAAGCTGCTGAATTTCCAACCAATGAGCAGTCCTGGTTGATACTTGGTTGCAAATTATAGGGAACAAAGGCAGATACCAAATGGAAAATGAAGGGCAGGAAAAGAAAAAAAGACTAAATCAAAAAAGTCAACACAGTTATGAAAATGACACAGAAAATTATTATAAATAAATAAAATTACATTTAAAACAATTAACTGAATAAAAATAGTAATCAGAGTCATTTGATTAGATTTAGAAATAAAAAAGATTGCTGCTTTCAACGAGATTTGAACCCACGACCATTTACATCTCAGGTTTAAATGCTAACCACTGCGTTATACCACTATGTGGTGGCTGAATGTTATACAGGGTGTTTATAAATAAATATTGGGGTTTTAATGCTTTATGATATATATTACATTAAACTTACAGTTATAAATGATATGTCAAATGAAAGAGCAACTCGAACATTTGTGTCAGGCACCTGTGCGCATGCACAGCGCACAATGTTCCCGCCGCAATCCGCTAGACAGTGGTAGTAGCGAAAATGGCGACTATTGAACAGAAAGTGTTTTGTGTTTTGCAGTTTGCAAAGAACGAAATGAGTAGTTACTGTGCAACGTACATTTGGCTGAAGTTCGGTTGTGATCCTCCAAGTGATAATAACATTCATAGATGGTATCATCAATTTAAAGATACCAGTTGCCTTTGTAAAGGGAAGAGCATAGGACGACCAAGAGTTAGTGAAGAGACTGTGGAGCGAGTGAGAAAGTCGTTCACTTGTAGCCGAAAGAAATCAGTCCAGAAGGCTAGTCATGAATTACAAGTTCCCGTGTTGACTGGAAAGTTTTAAGAAAACGCATACAACTACGTACTTACCGTGTACAGTTATTACAGGCTCTAAAGCTGGCAGACCATGGAATAAGTGCCAACTTCGCAAACAAAATGTTGTTTCATGACGATGAAAATTTTCTGGTTCATGTTGTCTTCAGTGATGAATCGACCTTTCTCTTAAGTGGACATGTTAACACTCACAATGTGCACATCTGGGGCTCAGAAAATCCTCACAAGGTGGTACAAATGCAACGAGACTGCCCTAAAGTGACTGTTTTTTGTGCCGTATCCTGGCAGAAAGTTTAAGGGCCTTTCGTTTTTGGTGAACTTACTGTAACTGGCACTTCTTACCTTGCTACACTAGAGCAATAGCTCTTCCCTCAGTTGGAAGAAGATAAGCCAGAGAACTTCATTTTCCAGCAAGATGGTGCGCCACCTCACTGGCATAGCGAAGTAAGGGGTTTGTTTACCTTCACTGTACCCAAGCACTGGATAGGCCACAAGGGGCCCAATGACAGGGCTTGCTTTGCATGGCCTCCACGTTCACCCAACCTAACGCCATGTAATTTTTTTCCTTTGGGGCTTCATCAAGGACTGTGTGTATGTGCCTCCACTACCAGCAGACCTGCCTGAATTAAGAAACTGGACAGAAGTGGCTGTTGCTACAATCACTGAAGAGACACTTATCAATGTTTGGGAAGAACTCAGCTATAGACTTGACGTGTGCCATGTGACAAATGGTGCTCACATTGAACATTTATAAGGGTCTTGGTAAAACTGTTTGATCTGCTCTTTCATTTGACATATCATTTATAACTGTAAGTTTAATATAATAAATATTATAAAGCATTAAAACCCCAATATTCATTTATAAACACCCTGTATTTATGACTCTGGTGACCCATTTGCAGTACGGACTTGTAGCCTTCAAAGATTCTGCTTCACACAACACTGTATGAAGCTTATCTAATGCAATTCAATATCTGCAATTATAATAACTGTATATGTGATGCTCAAACATGTTTTGTGCAGAAAAATCCAGTAGTGTAGGGTTAGTGCCATGTACGAAAAGTGTGTATTTCTTTAACATCATTTTGTGTGTGTGTGTGTGTGTGTGTGTGTGTGTGTGTGTGTGTGTGTGTGTGTGTGTGTTGTTGTTGTTGTTGTTTTCGTTGCATTTACCATGTGTGATGAAATACAAAATAAAAGGGCCAGACCCAGGATTCAGGGTCCAACCAAAGCATAAAAGAAAGCCAGACAAGGAATTGGAAGTGCACTGACCAACTGTTATGGTAGTTTGGCAACAGCAAACGGTTCAGACATGAAGTTGGATGCTCTGACTGGAGGAAAGCAGTTCCAATACATTAAGTGTTAACTATCAAGAAATTTTAATTGGACAATAGTCACTGTATACATTATGCATGTGTCCTTTCAGCTGACATTAAGACCACAATTTACTCATGCCACCCATGAAAGGAGATTAGTAGAAGGCATGCTGAAAATTAGTGCCTCTGTATCTTTTATGTGAAAACTCTTATGGCTTCTTAAATAAAGCAAATATTATTAAAATTAGGCATCTTTATTCTTCATGTCTACGTATTTATTTCTCAACACAGTCACCCTGGGAATGAACACATTTCACCCAAAGAAACACCCCTTTGTTGATACCATCACTGTAGAATGTTTGATTTTGTTGATGGAGCCACAACCTCACCTCTGCCTGCCCGCTTCATCACTATCAAAGTGAAGTCTTCAAAGGTGTTCCTTAAGTTTTGGGAACAGATGAAAATCGGATTGAACCAAGTCAGGACTGCATGGAGAATGATCAATGACAATGAATCCATGGCAACCGATTGTTGCAGATGTTACAGCACTCATGTGTTGTCTGGTAATGGCACACTAAAGAAGAGGGTGTCCATTTGTGGATAAACTATGTGGATTTGAAACTTGATTACAGCATGCTGTTTCTCACAAATCAACATAGTTATGTCCACACCAATACGACAATTCAGAGTCCTATGGTGGCAGAGGGCTGCAAATATGCTGACATGAAGAATAAAGTTGTATAATGTTAATGACATTTGTTTCATTTAAAAAGCCTTAAGAGATTTGACACAACAAATTTGGGGCATTATTTGCAGGATGTCCTCATGTTTTCCATTGCAGATCTTTGGCATACCACTTCCTGGTAAAAAATAGCAGTATACTGAAAGAGAGTATTGTAGAGTGATGGAGGTGTTTTATTATTCAATTATGTTACATTTTTCTCAACTTCTATGTTAGGCTATCTAAATTACCATATACTGTATAGTATGTATTACTTAAAAGTTACAATTTAATTGCCTTTTTTCTAAAAAAGTTATGTGAGACTGAGTTATATCATCAATGAAGGAAAAGACAGATTGCCACACACCACAAAGAAGACACGTCAAGTTGCAGACAGGCACAATTAAAAGACACTCACATGTAGCGTTTGTCCACAGTCTTCATCAGTAAAAGAAGCACACTTCACGCACACACAACTGCCAACTCCAGAATCTCGGGCCACAAGGCATTCCGGCCTGAGACTCTGAAGTTGGTGGTTGTGTGTGTGTGAGGTGGCTTGCTTGTGCATGCATGTGTGTGTGTGTGTGTGTGTGTGTGTGAGAGAGAGAGAGAGAGAGAGAGAGAGAGAGAGAGAGAGAGAGAGAGAGAGAGTGTGTGTGTGTGTGTGTGTGTGTGTGTGTGTGTGTAATTTTTTGAGTGTTTCTGTCTGAAACTTGACATATCTTCTTTACAGTAGGTGGCAATCTGTCTTTTTCTACATTGTCGATATTCCTACCCGGTGTTTTCCATTGTTTGCTTGGATTGAGTTATCTTTTTTTTATTGCTTAGGAAATTAATTTTACAGTTTGATTTTCTGTTAGATAAAATTGTTTCATACTGTTTTAAATTATTTCTTTTGACAAGTAAGTTATGATTGGCTCTTGTTCCATTATCATTGATTCAGCTATTGTTATAATTTTTGTTAATCTGCATAACACATTGGTAAATTTTCTCAGATTTTGCAGTTAAAGTCACCAACTCTTTAATGGATTTTGACAAGGAACCCTATTATTGTTATTGTTATTATTATTATTATTATTATTATTATTGCTTTTATGACCCCTTTTCTGAAGTTAGAAAATGATGTCAACATTGTATGTATTTGCTCCCTAGACAACAGTCCTATAGCAAAGGAATAAGTGTGTGTGTGTGTGTGTGTGTGTGTGTGTGTGTGTGTGTGTGAGAGTGGGTGTGTAGGTATGCAGCTACAAAGCACATGCTAATTACACAACCAATAAAGTTATCAACTATGTTTAATGTTACATTATTATTTGTCATATTTAAACAAAATTCTTACTGTTCATTTGATTTATATTAAATATCAGGTTATTGCATATTAACAAATTGTAAACATTTGCTCCTCTACCAGAAACTCTGATGGTTTATTTGTGGTTACAATGTTGCAGTCAACAAAAAATAATATTTTCCTAGGAATTGACTGAAAAGTCATCTATATACAGGGCGATTCTTATTAACATTTAAAAACCTCCAAAGTGACATAGATTATGCTGAGACAAGTAATTTTGTATAAGATGCATGGGTTGCAAATATTGGAAAATACCCCAAAAATGGATGACAAATATTGAACATGTGGTATCACCAGATGACATACCTCAAAGCTCACGCAGCAGTTGAGCCTATTGGTCTTCCACACCAGATCATCCCAGTCCAGATCAAGTATTCACATATGTGTGGCTATGGATCCACGTGCACAAATTTAGCACGTGGAGCTCTGGGTTTGTGTCTTGCGTCTGGTAGGCAGTATTTTTTTTCACTGTGTTAGACAACTCTGTGTGTTCACACTGAAGTAAGATTTATTATTTTATTTACTGGCCTTGCTGTGTTCAACTGTTTATGGCAAAGCACAATGCAACAAAAACCTGCACTATTGCTTCACAAGTAATTGACTATAAGCTTCTGAATTGCTTTGTTAACAGCAAATGACCAAAATTTTCTTAAATAAACAATGTCTCTAAAGAAAACATGAAGTGATAAAAGGAAAGAAACACAAAATAAGTACAACTTTTACTCGGTTACAGAAAGACCAATAATTCTGAAACTTCTATGTTTACAACATATCACATTTACAAAAGGTCTTTAAAATTTTTCACCGTTTGCTCAAATTGACTTATTGCAACACTCAATCATCCCTTCACACCCAAGCCTAACCACAGCACATGTGGTGAGGTGCTTAATATGGTGATATCACAAGTTCAACATTTATCATCCATTTTTAGGGTGTTTTCCAAACTTTGCAACCCCATGTGTCTTATATCAAATTACTTGTCTCAGCATCATCTACTTCACTTTGGAGGTTTTTAAACATTAATAACATTCACCCTGTACATAAAAAATAATAACACTCTGAAGATATCACCTGATGAAATGGGAAAGAAGGAAAGAAATTATATTTACAGAAGTTTGTTAACAAGAAATAAGGGTGAAGACAGTAGGATACTTTTAAGATTGAATAGATGGCAGGTATTAACTTTGTAATACAGTGCTACTTCACATCTCCAGATTTCAGAAGAAACTGTGCTAAGAAGTGAAACACAGCTGACTTGCGTAGTGATTTTCTTTCTGTTTAATTGAAACAGGAATAGACCATGACACACTCCACTAGTTATACCCTTTGTCTATGAGCTAATCTGACAACTGAAAAATCAGATACAACTTTTTACTAATCTCTCCACCCATATAATCATCATCATCATCATCATCATCATCATCTCATCTCATCCATCTGAAATACAGTGAATAAAGGCAACCTCTAATTTTTCCACAGTCCATTCTCCCAAATATAAGAACAGTCTGCTAAAACTGGTGCATTCGGCTTATCTCTACTATACAATATTATTTTGCAAATCAGTTATTTAATAATTTAAAAGGCTAGTACTACACTGTTAATTCATTTCCTTGAATGACTAGTTTCAAAAATGCATTTTAGATTATTTAGAAATTGGTCTCAGAAATAGGTCTCAGAAATGAACACTGGGAATACTTCACTTACACTCCTGGAAATGGAAAAAAGAACACATTGACACCGGTGTGTCAGACCCACCATACTTGCTCCGGACACTTCGAGAGGGCTGTACAAGCAATGATCACACGCACGGCACAGCGGACACACCAGGAATCGCGGTGTTGGCTGTCGAATGGCGCTAGCTGCGCAGCATGTGTGCACCGCCGCCGTCAGTGTCAGCCAGTTTGCCGTGGCATACGGAGCTCCATCGCAGTCTTTAACACTGGTAGCATGCCGCGACAGCATGGACGTGAACCGTATGTGCAGTAGACGGACTTTGAGCGAGGGCGTATAATGGGCATGCGGGAGGCCAGGTGGACGTACCGCCGAATTGCTCAACACGTGGGGTGTGAGGTCTCCACAGTACATCGATGTTGTCGCCAGTGGTCGGCGGAAGGTGCACGTGCCCGTCGACCTGGGACCGGACCGCAGCGACGCACGGATGCACGCCAAGACCGTAGGATCCTACGCAGTGCCGTAGGGGACCGCACCGCCACTTCCCAGCAAATTAGGGACACTGTTGCTCCTGGGGTATCGGCGAGGACCATTCGCAACCGTCTCCATGAAGCTGGGCTACGGTCCCGCACACCGTTAGGCCATCTTCCGCTCACGCCCCAACATCGTGCAGCCCGCCTCCAGTGGTGTCGCGACAGGCGTGAATGGAGGGACGAATGGAGACGTGTCGTCTTCAGCGATGAGAGTCGCTTCTGCCTTGGTGCCAATGATGGTCGTATGCGTGTTTGGCGCCGTGCAGGTGAGCGCCACAATCAGGACTGCATACAACCGAGGCACACAGGGCCAACACCCGGCATCATGGTGTGGGGAGCGATCTCCTACACTGGCCGTACACCACTGGTGATCATCGAGGGGACACTGAATAGTGCACGGTACATCCAAACCATCATCGAACCCATCGTTCTACCATTCCTAGACCGGCAAGGGAACTTGCTGTTCCAACAGGACAATGCACGTCCGCATGTATCCCGTGCCACCCAACGTGCTCTAGAAGGTGTAAGTCAACTACCCTGGCCAGCAAGATCTCCGGATCTGTCCCCCATTGAGCATGTTTGGAACTGGATGAAGCGTCGTCTCACGCGGTCTGCACGTCCAGCACGAACGCTGGTCCAACTGAGGCGCCAGGTGGAAATGGCATGGCAAGCCGTTCCACAGGACTACATCCAGCATCTCTACGATCGTCTCCATGGGAGAATAGCAGCCTGCATTGCTGCGAAAGGTGGATATACACTGTACTAGTGCCGACATTGTGCATGCTCTGTTGCCTGTGTCTATGTGCCTGTGGTTCTGTCAGTGTGATCATGTGATGTATCTGACCCCAGGAATGTGTCAATAAAGTTTCCCCTTCCTGGGACAATGAATTCACGGTGTTCTTATTTCAATTTCCAGGAGTGTATTTGTTTATTTAGCCATCTGTGGGCATTTTAAAATGTATGGATGTTGTCAGTTTGAGTACATTCATATAGTATTTATACAATTTGCTGTTACATGTAGTTAAACATTGTGATATATGTGTTATTTACAATCCTTGTAAAAATGTTACATATAGTTAAATATTGTGAAACAAGAGTTATTTACAATAATTTTGTACTAAGGAATTCACTTATAGAGTAAAAGCAGTGTTCCTGCAAAAACAATTTAAGATTTTTCCTAAAGCAGTACATGTTATCTGTTTCTTTTATTTTCTGGGGCAGTTTATTACACAGTTTTACACCTTCATACAAGAAGCTATTTTGAGTCTTATGTTTATTCTTCCTCTCTAGGTGAAGACAGTGACCTGTTCTTGTACTATAGTTATGAAAACTGCTATTTATGCTACAATTTTCTATATTTTTCTTGATGTACACTATGGTTTGGAACATAAATTCACAAGTAACAGTTAGAATTTATAACATTTTGAAAAGTTCTCTGCAGTGGGCCCACTTACTGCTTTTTGTTATAATTCTTACTGCTCTCTTTTGTATTTTAAATACTGTTTGTAAATTCTGAGCAGAAGATAGTACCATAACTGATTACTGAATGAACATAACTAAAGTATACAGTTCTCAAACATTCATTACTGCATGCGGATACAAGGACTCTAAGCGCATAACATGTTGTGGATATCTTTTTCGAGAGTTTAATAGCATGTTCATTCCACTTCATTTGGCTGTCAATGTGTAACACTAAGAATTTTGTTGTAGGTACATCATCTATGGAGATGTTATCTAGTTTTAAATTTAAGGGACTCTGTTTTCTGTTCATTATAAGCATATTGTATTTGTTTTATTTATGTTGAGAGTTATTTTGTGTTCCTGAGACCATTTGTGAACATCCCTCAGCTCTTCAGTAGAATTTTCCAGCATTTATGCTGGTGTTTTACTGGTGATTACTATGTGGCTGTCATCAGCAAACAATATCTTCTCTCCATGGATGAAATGTTGTGGGAAATCATTTATATACACCAGAAACAATACTGGGCCCAGTACACTTCCTTGAGGGACCCCAATATTGATATATTGTGGATCAGATATATGGTTCGCAATGTACTTTGATCCACTGGAGACATTTGTGATCTCTACTGACTGTACTCTGTTTTCTAGATATGAACGAAACCATTTGAGAACCACTCCCCTTACTTCTAGTGCCACTAATTTATGCAACAGCTTCTGGTGGTCAACTGTATCAAATGCCTTAGACAGGTCTAGGAAAAGGCCAGTTACATAGCTGTTCTCATGTAGTGCTTTTAAAACTGTTTTTGTAAATTGTGCTATTGCAGATTCTGTACCTCTACCAGGCCTGAAACCATGCTGGTCATTGCAGAGGAGGTTGAATTTTCTTAGATAGCTCATAAGCCTGTTTTTCATTAATGTTTCTATCACTTTGGAAAAGCATGACAATAGGGCTATTCATCTGTAGTTCTCAACGTTTTCTACGTCACCTTCCTTGTGAACTGGTAAAATTTTGGCTTGCTTCAAATAGTCAGGGAAGCGACCAGTTTTGAAGGATTCGTTTAGGATTTCTGTTAGTGGAGCTTTGATACCATTTATGCATTTTATCAGCACACACATTAGAATTTCATCTAAACTTGCCAAGTTCTTGTTCTTTAATTGCTTTACAACATTGCATACTTCCTTCTCAGTAGTTGGAAGCAATACCATTGAGTTTGCTGTATGCTTCTGTATTGGTTGATTAGCACTTTTTGGAAAAATTTTCTGTAACTTTGTTGCAATGTTGCTAAAGTAGGTATTCACATAATTTGCTAATTCTTTCAGGTTACTTTCTAAGATTTCCTTGTTCCTGATTTGTGTGTTTGTACCTCTTTTTCTCACAGTTCCTGTTTCTTGTTTCACTACAACCCATGTAGCTTTACTTTTATTATTGGCTAAATTTATGAACCCATCAGTGGCTGATTTTTTTGCAGTATTGAGTACCTTCCTGTAGATCTTTTTGTAGTTTTTGTTGTAGTGCAAAAAAAACTGGATCACTATTGTCCTTTTGTAATGGAGTTTCGGTATTTACAAGTTTGAGCACATTTTCTAATTCCTTTAGTAATCCATTTGTTGGTGGTGGGTGTTCCAATAGGAATTAATGCTTTGGGGAATGTTTCTTCAAATTTTAATTGGAACTCAGACATAAAATTGGAGAATTTGCTATTCCCTTTAATTTCTATACATACTCCTTCCCAACTTTCATGTGTTAACTTTAAGGAAAATTCTTGCAAAGCTGATGGAGAGTAGACTCTTTTATATACATGCAGTTTTGATTCTTTTTTTACACAAGCTTTTACTTTTATAATCTGACATAGATCGTCAGACAGTCCCAGATTTTTAACATGTACATCACAGTTTTCTCTGCCTACATCTGTAGCTACATGGTCAATGGTAGATGATGAATGTGTGGTTATTCTTGTTGCACAGTTGACTAGTGATGACATGCAGGATATTCATAAATGTGTTACTGGTGTAATCTGTTTTAGCTGTATTTATGTTAAAGTCCCCGCACAAAAGGATATTATGTTTCAGAGTCAATGCTAGTTCTAGGCTTTGTGTAAGTTTTGAAATGAATATATCTAAATTACCACTGGAAGAACGGTATACACATCATATAGTTAGTTTCTTGGGCATATTTATAGCAACTATATCTATTGCTGACACTTCAAAGTCTTTGTCTACACTTAGCATAAGAATATCATTTCTGACTTTAAATTCTATACCGTTCTTAACATAGAAGCGTGATCCTCCACCTTTCATTGTGTTTCTACAATAAGAACATGCTTGGACATATGAGGGTAAATTAATATATATGATTTCACTTTCTTTACACCAGTGCTCTGTAATACAGATAACAGTGCTGTCTAAGATTTGTAACTCGACTTCCAGCTGTTGCACTTTGTTTTTTTTTACACACTGAATATTTTGGTGGAGTACTGTTAGACATTTAATGTTACTTATCTTGGTGGCTTCTTTTTCGTCACATCTGCAATTAAAAAATCCTTCAGACGGGAGGGAGGTATCCTTTTCTGTCTACTTGCTGCCCCAAGGATGGTTGTTTCCATGTCTGCTGCTGATCCTGCTATTGCTGGGATTTATGCTGTTACTGTTGCCTGTGATGCTGCTGTTCATGGAGACACTGTTGTTGGCATTTCTGCTCCGATTACTGTTTGTACTGCTGCATTTTGTGTAACTGCTGTTGATTGTGTTTGTTCTGCTGCTTTTTTGTTGCTAGTATCATCTATGATGAGATGGCTCCTCCATTTTGAGTTGATACAATAACAGGCATGATGTTGTTATTTGTGTACATCATCTCAGCCATCTCATTTATTCTAGAGCCTATGAACTTTTTCCCATGAATATTTAAATGCATACCATGCCTGGTGAAGTATTTCCTTTCCAAAAATATCACATCTAGGAAGTTTGTGTTTCTGTATGCTTTGCATATTTTGCGAAATTGCCTTTGGCCTTAATAATTTCCTGATTGACACATGACTTTCTATTAGGCCATATCTGTGTGGTATTCGAGTTACTATTACACTTTCATTTTTCCACTATATCTAGGGCTTTTCATAAGTCACAGACGTCACTTTTTAGTTCATTGCACTAGACATCATTTGCAACACCAATTGTAACCAAAACCTGAGTTTCTTCTGTAGTGTTATCACACTGTATGTTCCTTATAACTTTGTGCATAGGGGCCCTAGGTTTTACATAGCTGGTAGCTCTAAGATTGTGTTTGTTTTGCAAGATTTTTGCGAGATCGTGACAATGACTGTCTGAGTAAACAACTAACTTGGATTTCATATGATACGTATTTCTGCCATTACAGCTCTGTCAGGAGGGTCAATATGGAGCTAGATCAGCTGCTTCAGGTGACTACTTTGTCAAGCATAGGTTTGGTTCCTGTTGATAGTATTGGTACGTGGGAATTCACAATACATGGTCTGCATCTCAATAGGAAAGGGAAGGGTAAACTGGTTGGGATGATAGCAAAATCTTTAGGGGGGAGGGGGGGGGGCACTGAAACTCATGGGAGTACTTTTTTAGGCTAAGATTAGTATCCAATCATCCTACATAGATTGAAATTAAGTGTAATGGAAAGTTCAGACAGGCAGGTACTAGTGATGTGAAAATATCATAAGATTCTCATAACAGTACAGTGAAAAATAATGTTAGTTATGTCACAAGATTCACATAAAAGTATAGTAAAAAATAATGTTAATATATTGCATCAGAATATTGGGGGATTAAAAAACAAAGTAGATGAGCTTCTTTTTTGTATAGAAAATTTAGAAACTGAGGGTGGAATAGATGTACTATGCCTGTCTGAACATCATATAGTCACAGGTACGGAAATGGTAAATGTAGGTGGACATAAGCTTTCAACACATGTAAGTAGAGACACTATGGAGAGAGGAGGAATTGCCATATATGTTAAAATCAGTCATAGTGTGAAAAATCTGGAAACTAAAAAATTTTGTGTAAAGCAACACACAGAAGAATGTGCATGTGAGCTTAAACTAAATAAAGGCATTTTTATAATTGTAGACGTGTATAGGTCCCCATTGAGAAATTTTCAACTATTTTTGAAAAACTTGGATTCTTTGTTGCGCTACCTGTCAGACAAAGGAAAACAAATTATTGTTTGTAGGGATTTCAACGTAGATTTTCTGAAAGAGTCAAATAGAAAGGTTGACCTGGGAGTATTGCTTGGTTCTTTCAATTTGACATCAGTTACTGATTTTCCTACTCGGGTGGTACAGGAAAGCAGCACACTGGTAGACAACATTTTCATACCAAGATAAATTCAATCAAATAAAAAGTTTTCCTGTTAAGAATGCTCTGTCTGATCATGATGCACAGCTAGTTACAGTATATGATAATGCTCTATACAGTAATCCAAAACAGTCTCCAAAATAGTGTGTTCCATTAACAATTTAACACTTCAAAATTTTAGGGAAAGCTTGCAACAGTTAGACTGGGATGAGGTGTACAGGGAGCATGATCTTAATTTAAAATTTAACCCATTTCATGATACCTTTGTGAGTGTATTTAAAAACAATTTCACTAAAAAACAGTGAAATATAATTTGAAAGTAAAATTATTATTAAGTTGATTACAATAGCACATTTTGGTGATAAATTTTCCCAAGCATTTGAGTTGATTTTAGAAAAAAACGTAACTTCGGTCATTTTGATCACGATTTTGACTGTGTCTTCTAGGAACTGGAGATTATATTTTATGTTAAATTACTCACATAACTATACTCTTTTAAAAAGGACAAAGCAAATTTTGATGTGTGTTGAGCTTCCTTTTAAAAAAAGTTTTTTTATATTTCCTGAAACATTTGCATTTACAGAATTACACTGTTCCTAAAATGGCTGATTCACTTGGAGAAGTGCCAATCATGTAGGTTCTGTATCCAATTTCTTTCATTGAAGTCACGAAGACCTCATTCAAACCTGTCTTGTTCAAGTCATCATTCTTATGTTGACACATGAGTGTTCTTGTGTGATAATCCCCCATACTGTTTTGCACTTGTTGGAGAAATTTCTATACACTTTTCATTAGGTACCTATTTCACATAGAGCAATATAGTTTTGTGAAAACATTTGTAATTCAGATGTGCTTTGTCATCTCTATCAGCTCATTTACTCCCACTCTTCTAGTTATTTTTCTTCATGCTTACCGTAACTACATTTTTCCCTAATGCTATCAAATTCACTGTTTCACCAGTTTGGTAACTGTCTTTTTGGATTATCTTTGAAATTAGACCTCCTTAGAGGCAATAAGTGTACCACATGTCAATGTATTTGATAAAGAACCTATCAAATATAACTTCAACAGTTGTTTGTTCAGTCTAAGTTGCCTACAAAAAAATGCTATTTTACTTAACTTAGAATAAATTTATTTTATTTCCAACTATGATCAGAAAATTGTTTGGTCCTTAGACTACCTCTTTCAGTCAGTGATGTTCATCTTCAGACCTGTAGCAAAACACGGGAAAAACACAAATACAACTAGTGGATTCTCTAGATCTTAAAACAATATAACAGGCCATAATGAAAAGTATTACTGACACACGTTGGAAACAAGGACGTTAAATATGACAAGGCATACCTGTTCTAAAACACATCCTACTATAATGAAGCCACAATGACATCATCAAAAGATAAACACAAATCAGCTTAACACCTTCACACATATTTAAAATATGGTGTAGACTAGGCCACAGTGTCAGCAGAGTCACGTTGCTAACAGCACTACTGTTAACTGTGCACTGCTGTATTGGCACAAAGTAGGTAGGAGTAATGCCACCTACATTCTGTATACAAACAAAGATTACACAGTGGGTTTATCATTCAGAAATCATATTTGAATGTTGTATGTTTGTAAGAAGATTGTGTTATACCTTCTGTAAGAAGGAAAATACTTTATCAGTACTTGTTGCAGTTTGTCAGTGGCAGGATAACAGCCTATCGAGACTGTAGTTTATTGTTCTATGATATTGCTGTTCATGTTGGTCATCAGTGGGTTCAAAAGTGCTGTACTCAATGCCATGCAGGATCTCAAAGGCCCCAAGTGACTGGTATCCATCAAGAACGACATTTGATTTGCTGCTGTGCAAATCATAGTCACATCATGTACATTGAATCCGGAAATCAGCTTGTTGGCAGCAAGACAAGTAGCCACATGCCAACTGCATGACATCTAGAGCACTGTGGACTGTCAGCATGGTGGTCTCTGCTGCAGTTTTGCTTGACTGAACAGTGGAGAGAGACATGATTACATTTATTAGCAAGTCTCTGTTGTTCACCAGCCATGACTGGACAAATTGAGTTAGAAACTATAAAACTGATATATACAAATAATGTGTAAAAATACAAAAAAATTATAACATATTAAATATTTTACTATGCACAATAAAATATCATTTTCAAGTTACCACATTTTACTTTTTTCTCGCTTTTTTTACATTCATTTTTGTCAGCCCCAACAGAAGTCTTATTCCCTCAATACAATTCTTTCCTGTCATTAACGATTCCATGTTAAATTTCTTGCATTTTAAGTTTTCTTTAACATTACCATGACCTTTAACATTTTAATGTGATTTCATGAAAGACTTTTGCTTCCATCCTTTATTCACATCATCGCACATGATCAGAATGAAGAGGAAAACCCATGTTCGCATTTGTGTTTGCCAGCACTCTTCCACTGTCTTTGTGACTGATGCTTTGTATACCACGGAGAAACAAGCAGAGTTAACTACTGTTAGAAAGAAACAAAGACAATGAATTATTTCAGACTTTCTTTAAATAGGCAAAATTTAAATTGTTCTAATTTCATATTTTGAACAATATAAATAGACTGACCGTAACTGTAATTCGTTCATTTTGTTTGCTGTGTTTCCTATGCTTCCCCATATTTTACACTTTTTTGGTTCAGTCTGATGAAAAGTGTAAAAAAGTGTTTTACTGTATGCATTTCGAGTTCTCTGGCAGATTCACTCGTTTTGGAGAAAGTTCAGTAGATCTATTCACATTCTTCACAGTAAAAAAATTCCTGGATGGAGTGGAGCAGACATAGTTTTAAGTCCCTTGAAATTTTTTTCTTGAACAACTCCAGTGGCAGGATCTGCACTTCCATGGGTAATGATCTGAACATTCTCAGGGTAATGTTCAGAAAGCTATTTCTTGTTTCGAACAATTGACGGGTTAGTACGTTAATCCTCTCCTTGTTGCGGGTGTTGTGGTCATGTATGTCATACCTCTTGTTGAAGGAATCTAGATTTTCCTTAATGTGAAGGAGGCACAAAAATACATAACTGCTATGAACAGTTATTATTCAAAATTTTGTTAATTTTTGCCTGCAGTGCTCCTGTTTTCTACCTGATGTTATGACCTTATTACTTTTTTATAGTAATAATACTTTCTTGCAGCCTGCAGACTGGCTCCTTAGTAACAGGCCATAGCTAATATGGTTGTGAAAGGACGACGAGATATTGATCTCTTATTACAAGTTTCAATTTTCTAAGGAGGTATATGACTCATGACAGTTAGTCACACACATGTGCAAAGTGGTCTTACCAAGTGACTTTGCTGCCCACCGTAAACCCCAGAAGTTTCACAATCCTTGCACAGTTTAGGTATACTTTGTCATCAGTCACATCAGAGAATCTCAGATCTGAATATAATAACAAAACAAACTCTTGATACAGCCTTGGACTGGTTTGAGCTAATAAACTCCTGTGTAATCCCTATAAAACTCAACACGTCATAATGGGAAAGTCTAATGAAATAGAAAATAAGTCAGTAAAACTTTTAGGAATTTACACTGACTCCAGACTGTGCTGGGAAGAACATATCAAATTCGTATGCAAAAAAATATCTCGCGTGAAATACCTCATTTTGAAACTAAGTGATTTAGTGAGCTTGGAGTACCTGAGGGTGACATATTTTGGACTATTTCAGCCATGTATGTCATATGGTCTGATTGTAGGGGACATTCCCCTCACATCAAGAATATTTTAAAAATACAAAAGAAAGTCCTACATATAATGTGTAAAACAGGACACATGGAGCACTGACGTCCTCTTTTTCCCAGGCTCAGAATACTAACAATTATACACTTATATTCATCTGTCCTCAACATTAAAAATAATATTTCAAAATTTGCTGCTAGTTGAAAAGCTCATGAACACAACACCAAGGCTAGGGCTAATTTAGATATACCAGGGCACAGGATAGAAAAACAGTAAATTCTCACAAAGTGAACCTACTCAAAATTTTCAACAAATTACCAGTCTATGTTCGGTCCATGGGTCTAAAAAGTTTTAAAATTGAATGCTGGCTACCGATCACCCATTTTACCATATTAAAGAACTCTCTGAAATGCCTGAGGAGAACATGCAACAAATTTTCACATAGTCTACTCTATCATTATGCAGTATGTTTATGCTCTGTATAATTATGCTTTTATGTTCTGTATAATTATGTACTGTATACTCTATCCAATTATTACTGCACAGTATCTGTACTATACTACTTCACAGTATGGACACTAGCTCTTAGAAATCTTCCTGTGACGTATATTATTATTGTTGTGCTTAATATGTATATTACAGTTAATTGATATTAGTTTATTTTACTGCTATACAGCCATATGTATTACTACAACCTGTATTATACAACAATGATGAAGCCTGTTTCATTGTAAAATGATCAATGGTGAATAAAAATTCTACATATCAGTTTTTGCATTTTTTTTCTCTATAGATTTTGATTTTCTCTATAACAAACCATTCTTTTGTCACATCAATCAAATCATCTGCTTTTTCTTGGACCTTGCTGGTATTGTTGTCTTCTGAGTCTACAAATTTGTGTCATCCACAAATTTCAAGAACTATCCATGAGAGCTTACATCATTTACAAAAACTAGGAACAGGAGGGGGCCCGTTACTGATCCTTGTGGCATGCAGTATTCCATCTTCTGTTCACATGATAGCATTCCTTGAGTGAAACAATCTGCCTTTTGTTTTCCAGATTTGAGGGTTGCCAGAACAATGTGTCCAACTCCATACTGACTGAGCTTATTTAGGAGCAGCTTCCACCTTACTGTTGTTGTTGTTGTTGTTGTTGTTGTGGTCTTCAGCCCTGAGACTGGTTTGATGCAGCTCTCCATGCTACTCCGTAGTATGCAAGCTTATTCATCTCCCAGTACCTACTGTAAGCTACATCTTTCTGACTCTGCTTAGTGTATTCATCTCTTGGTCTCCCTCTATGATTTTTACCCTCCACACTGCCCTCCAATACTAAATTGGTGATCCCTTGATGCCTCAGAACACATCCTACCAAGTGATCCCTTCTTCTTGTCAAGTTGTGCCACAAACTCCTCTTCTTCCCAATTCTATTCAGTACCTCCTCATTAGTTATGTGATCTACCCATATAATCTTCAGCATTCTTCTGTAGCACCACATTTTGAAAGCTTCTATTCTCTTCTTGTCCAAACTATTTATCGTCCATGTTTCACTTCCATACATGGCTACACTCCATACACATACTTTCAGAAACGACTTCCTGACACTCAAATCTATACTCGATGTTAACAAATTTCTCTTCTTCAGAAATGCTTTCCTTGCCATTGCCAGTCTACATTTTATATCCTCTCTACTTCGACCATCATCAGTTATTTTGCTCCCCAAATAGCAAAATTTCTTTACTACTTTATGTGCCTCATTTCCTAATCTAATTCCCTCAGCATCACCCGACTTAATTCGACTACATTCCATTATCATCGTTTTGCTCTTGTTGATGTTCATCTTATATCCTCCTTTCAAGACACTTTCCATTCCGTTCAACTGCTCTTCCAAGTCCTTTGCTGTCTCTGACAGAATTACAAGGTCATCGGCGAACCTCAAAGTTTTTATTTCTTCTCCATGGATTTTAATACCTACTCCGAATTTTTCTTTTGTTTCCTTTACTGCTTGCTCAATATACAGATTGAATAACATCGAAGACAGGCTACAACCCTGTCTCACTCCCTTCCCAACCACTGCTTCCCTTCATGTCCCTCGACTCTTATAACTGCCATCTGGTTTCTGTACAAATTTTAAATACCCTTTTGCACCCTGTATTTTACCCCTGCCACCTTCAGAATTTGAAAGAGATTATTCCAGTAAACATTGTCAAAAGCTTTACATAAGTCTACAAATGCTAGAAACGTAGGTTTGTCTACAAATGTAGGTTTGCCTTTCCTTAATCTATTTCCTAAGATAAGTCGTAGGGTCAGTATTGCCTCATGTGTTCCAACATTCCTGCGGAATCCAAACTGATCTTCGTCGAGGACGGCTTCTACCAGTTTTTCCATTTGTCTGTAAAGAATTCGCATTAGTATTTTGAAGCTGTGACTTATTAAACTGATTGTTCGGTAATTTTCACATCGGTCAACACATGTTTTCTTTGGGATTGGAATTATTGTATTCTTCTTGAAGTCTGAGGGTATTTCGCCTGTCTCATACATCTTGCTCACCAGATGGTAGAGTTTTGTCAGGACTGGCTCTCCCAAGGCCGTCAGTAGTTCCAATGGAATGTTGTCTACTCCCGGGGCCTTGTTTCGACTTAGGTCTTTCAGTGCTCTGTCAAACTCTTCATGCAGTATCATATCTCCCATTTCATCTTCATCTACATCCTCTTCCATTTCCATAATATTGTCCTCAAGAACCTCGCCCTTGTATAGACCCTCGATATGCTCCTTCCACTTTTCTGCTTTCCCTTCTTTGCTTAGAACTGGCTTTCCATCTGAGCTCTTGATATTCATGCAAGTGGTTCTCTTTTCTCCAAAGGTTTCTTTCATTTTCCTGTAGCCTGTATTTATCTTACCCCTAGTGAGATAAGCCTCTAAATCCTTACATTTGTGCTCTAGCCATCCCTGCTTAGCTATTTAACACTTCCTGTTGATCTAATTTTGAGACGTGTGTATTCCTTTTTGCCTACTTCATTTACTGCATTTTTATATTTTCTCCTTTCATCAATTAAATTCAATATCTCTTCTTTTACCCAAGGATTTCTATGAGCTCTCGTCTTTTTACCTACTCGATCCTCTGCTGCCTTCACTATTTCATCTCTCAAAGCTACCCATTCTTCTTCTACTGTATTTCTTTCCCCATTCCTGTCAATTGTTCCCTAATGCTTTCCCTGAAACTCTGTAAAACCTCTGTTTCTGACAGTTTATCCAGGTCCCATCTCCTTAAATTCCTACCTTTTTGCAGTTTCTTCAGTTTTAAACTACAGTTCATAACCAATAGATTGTGGTCAGAGTCCACATCTGCCCCTGGAAACGTCTTACAATTTAATACCTGGTTCCTAAATCTCTGTCTTACTATTATATAATCTATCTGATACCTTCTAGTATCTCCAGGCTTCTTCCATGTATACAACCTTCTTTCATGATTCTTGAACCAAGTGTCAGCAATGATTAAGTTACGCTCTGTGCAGAATTCTACCAGGTGGCTTCCTCTGTCATTTCTTACCTCCAATCCATATTCACCTATTATGTTTCCTTCTCTTCCTTTCCCCACTATCGAATTCCAGTCACCCATGACTATTAAATTTTAATCTCCCTTCACTATCTGAATAATTTCTTTTACCTCATCATACATTTCATCAATTTCTTCATCATCTGCAGAGCTAGTTGGCATATAAACTTGTACTATCGTAGTAGGCATGGGCTTTGTGCCTATCTTGGTCACAATAATGCCTTCACTATGCTGTTTGTAGTAGCTTACCCGCACTCCTATTTTTTTATTCATTATTAAACCTACTCCTGCATTATCCCTATTTGATTTTGTATTTATAACCCTGTATTCACCTGACCAAAAGTCTTCTTGCTCTTGCCATCGAATTTCACTAATTCCCACTATATCTAACTTTAAGTTATCCATTTCCGTTTTTAAATTTTCTAACCTACCATGAACCATGGACCTTGCCGTTGGTGGGGAGGCTTGCGTGCCTCAGCGATACAGATAGCCGTACCGTAGGTACAACCACAATGGAGGGGTATCTGTTGAGAGGCCAGACAAACGTGTGGTTCCTGAAGAGGGGCAGCAGCCTTTTCAGTAGTTGCAAGGGCAACAGTCTGGATGATTGACTGATTTGGCCTTGTAACAATAACCAAAACGACCTTGCTGTGCTGGTACTGCGAACAGCTGAAAGCAAGGGGAAACTACGGCCGTAATTTTTCCCGAGGGCATGCAGCTTTACTGTATGATTAAATGATGATGGCGTCCTCTTGGGTAAAATATTCCGGAGGTAAAATAGTCCCCCATTCGGATGTCCGGACGGGGACTACTCAGGAGGACGTCGTTATCAGGAGAAAGAAAACTGGCGTTCTACGGATCGGAGCGTGTAATGTCAGATCACTTAATAGGGCAGGCAGGTTAGAAAATTTAAAAATGGAAATGGATAGGTTAAAGTTAGATCTAGTGGGAATTAGTGAAGTTCGGTGGCAGGAGGAACAAGACTTCTGGTCAGGTGACTACAGGGTTATAAACACAAAGTCAAATAGGGGTAATGCAGGAGTAGGTTTAATAATGAATAGGAAAATAGGAATGCGGGTAAGCTACTACAAACAGCATAGTGAACGCATTATTGTGGCCAAGATAGATACGAAGCCCACACCTACTACAGTAGTACAAGTTTATATGCCAACTAGCTCTGCAGATGATGAAGAAATTGAAGAAATGTATGATGAAATAAAAGAAATTATTCAGATAGTAAAGGGAGACGAAAATTTAATAGTCATGGGTGACTGGAATTCGAGTGTAGGAAAAGGGAGAGAAGGAAACGTAGTAGGTGAATATGGATTGGAGCTAAGAAATGAAAGAGGAAGCCGCCTGATAGAATTTTGCACAGAGCACAACTTAATCATAGCTAACACTTGGTTTAAGAATCATGATAGAAGGTTGTATACATGGAAGAACCCTGGAGATACTAAAAGGTATCAGATAGATTATATAATGGTGAGACAGAGATTTGGGAACCAGGTTTTAAATTGTAAGACATTTCCAGGGGCAGATGTGGACTCTGATCACAATCTATTGATTATGACCTGTTGATTAAAACTGAATAAACTGCAAAAAGGTGGGAATTTAAGGAGATGGGACCTGGATAAACTGAAAGAACCAGAGGTTGTAGAGAGTTTCAGGGAGAGCATAAGGCAACAATTGACAGGAATGGGGGAAAGAAATACAGTAGAAGAAGAATGGGTAGCTTTGAGGGATGAAGTAGTGAAGGCAGCAGAGGATCAAGTAGGTAAAAAGACGAGGGCTAGTAGAAATCCTTGGGTAACAAAAGAAATATTGAATTTAATTGATGAAAGGAGAAAATATAAAAATGCAGTAAATGAAGCAGCCAAAAAGGACTATAAATGTCTCAAAAATGAGATCAACAGGAAGTGCAAAATGGCTAAGCAGGAATGGCTAGAGGACAAATGCAAGGATGTAGAGGCTTATCTCACTAGGGGTAAGATAGATACAGCCTACAGGAAAATTAAAGAGACCTTTGGAGAAAAGAGAGCCACTTGCATGAATATCAAGAGCTCAGATGGAAACCCAGTTCTAAGCAAAGAGGGGAAAACAGAAAGGTGGAAGGAGTATATAGAGGGCCTATACAAGGGCGATGTTCTTGAGGACAATATTATGGAAATGGAAGAGGATGTAGATGAAGATGAAATGGGAGATACGATACTGCGTGAAGAGTTTGACAGAGCACTGAAAGACCTGAGTCGAAACAAGGCCCCCGGAGTAGACAACATTCCATTGGAACTACTGACGGCCTTGGGAGAGCCAGTCCTGACAAAATTCTACCATCTGGTGAGCAAGATGTATGAAACAGGTGAAATATCCTCAGACTTCAAGAAGAATATAATAATTCCAATCCCAAAGAAAGCAGGTGTTGACAGATGTGAAAATTACCGAACAATCAGTTTAATAAGCCACAGCTGCAAAATACTAACACAAATTCTTTACAGACGAATGGAAAAACTAGTAGAAGCCGACCTCGGGGAAGATCAGTTTGGATTCCGTAGAAATACTGGAACATGGGAGGCAATACTGACCTTACAACTTATCTTAGAAGAAAGATTAAGGAAAGGCAAACCTACGTTTCTAGCATTTGTAGACTTAGAGAAAGCTTTTGACAATGTTGACTGGAATACTCTCTTTCAAATTCTAAAGGTGGCAGGGGTAAAATACAGGGAGCGAAAGGCTATTTACAATTTGTACAGAAACCAGATGGCAGTTATAAGAGTCGAGGGATATGAAAGGGAAGCAGTGGTTGGGAAGGGAGTAAGACAGGGTTGTAGCCTCTCCCCGATGTTATTCAATCTGTATATTGAGCAAGCAGTAAAGGAAACAAAAGAAAAATTCGGAGTAGGTATTAAAATCCATGGAGAAGAAATAAAAACTTTGAGGTTCGCCGATGACATTGTAATTCTGTCAGAGACAGCAAAGGACTTGGAAGAGCAGTTGAATGGAATGGATGGTGTCTTGAAGGGAGGATATAAGATGAACATCAACAAAAGCAAAACGAGGATAATGGAATGTAGTCGAATTAAGTCGGGTGATGTTGAGGGTATTAGATTAGGAAATGAGACACTTAAAGTAGTAAAGGAGTTTTGCTATTTGGTGAGCAAAATAACTGATGATGGTCGAAGTAGAGAGGATATAAAATGCAGATTGGCGATGGCAAGGAAAGCGTTTCTGAAGAAGAGAAATTTGTTAACTTCGAGTATAGATTTAAGTGTCAGGAAGTCATTTCTGAAAGTATTTGTATGGAGTGTAGCCATGTATGGAAGCGAAACATGGACGGTAAATAGTTTGGACAAGAAGAGAATAGAAGCTTTCGAAATGTGGTGCTACTGAAGAATGCTGAAGATTAGATGGGTAGATCACGTAACTAATGAGGAAGTATTGAATAGGATTGGGGAGAAGAGAAGTTTGTGGCACAACTTGACCAGAAGAAGGGATCACTTGGTAGGACATGTTCTGAGGCATCAAGGGATCACCAATTTAGTATTGGAGGGCAGCGTGGAGGGTAAAAATCGTAGGGGGAGACCAAGAGATGAATACACTAAGCAGGTTCAGAAGGATGTAGGTTGCAGTAGGTACTGGGAGATGATGAAGCTTGCACAGGATAGAGTAGCATGGAGAGCTGCATCAAACCAGTCTCAGGACTGAAGACCACAACAACAACAACCTACCAGCCCGATTAAGGTATCTGACATTTCACGCTCCGATCCATAGAACGCCAGTTTTCTTTCTCCTGATAACGACATCCTCTTGAGTAGTCCCCGTACGGAGATCCAAATGGGGGACTACCTTACCTCTGGAATATTTTACCCAAAAGGATGCCATCACCACTTAACCATACAGTAAAGCTGCATGCCCTCGGGAAAAATTATCTTACTAAGGTCACAAAATTCACAGCTAAAGATTGATTGATTGATTGATTGATTGAGGGGGGGGGGGTTATGGGACTAAATGGCAAGGTCATCAGTCCCGCGATTCCAAAGTTACCCAAGGAAGAGAGGGGTCTCCTAAAAGTGGACGAATCCACTCAGAGGAGTCAAACTATAAAATGAGGAAGTAAAAACACTCACAGTAGAAGGCATAAAATTGTAGGCCAAAACTAAAAACTGGAAAAACAGAGGAATAAAACAGTGGTCTTTGCATGGGCGAGTGGTCATGAGTCCCAGACTGAGCAAACACGAAGAGAGTCACCAACCACAACTACCCTGCCTCGGCTCCAGGAGTAAAGCAAAACCTTATACCTGAAAATAGAAACCACTTTCATGGAGGAAACTGAGGACCAGTTAAACCACCCATGAATTGTCTGCTAATATTAAAAATAGGGACTCTGGAAGACTATACTTAGTACAAAGGGCCAAAAGAAGGAACATTCCACCAATATATGGGACACTGTCAGTTTGGCTCTACAACCACAGTCTGGCGTTGGCTCATTACACAAGAGAAAACAATGGGTGAGCCTGGTATGACCACAGCGTAGACAGCATAAGACAGTGGACTCCTTCCGAGAGGAGTGGAAGGAAGAGCACCAAACCACAGTAGTCTCCTTGAGTGTGTGGTTATTATTGTGAGCAGGAGTGTACCAGATGTCATTCCACTTTTGGGCAAAGAGAGATTTGATGTAGATCAATGTATATGGCATCATCAAAGAGAAGGGGGTAAGTGCCCACTTCTCTTGCCAAATGATCAGGCAGTTCATTCCCTGGGATGCCCACATGACTTGTGACCCACAGAAAGACAACTGAGCATGTAACACGGCCAAGGGCAGAGAGAAGGTCATGGATAGCAGAGACCAAAAGGTGACTAGAGTAGCATCTGTCAATAGCCTGTAGGTTGCTCATTGAGTTGGTACACACTAAAACACTGTGGAAGATGCCCTGAGTAACAAAATAAAGGGCGCTGTTAAGGGCTAGCAGCTCTGCTGTGAACACACTACATGATCCCAGCAATAAATGGTGTTTTAAGCCACTAGGAGAAGTGAAAGCTTATCCCGTCTTATCTACCACCTTAGAACCATTAGTGTAGAAGGTGGTAGCACCCTGCAACTCTGCAAGGATGGAATGTACAAGATGCCGGAAGATCATAGAGGAGACAGAGACCTTAGGACTCTGGAATAGGTCATTCCTATTCCAGTCTAGGTGCCATCATCGGGATGGAGGGGGGGGGGGGGGGGGGGGAGAATACTGTGGGCACATTCCAGTGAGTGGAGATGGGGATCCCGACAGAGGGAAATGAGATGCATTCCAACTGACAGTCCCAGCCGTGGGTAGTTATCAGGAGGGAGACATCCCTCATTTGCAGACAACAGGGCACATGGTATGGTCAGCGAATCAGTGATGGCGATTGCGTAAGAAACCAGGAGCTGGCTCTATCATATTTTGTAGAGGGGGATACCCCAATTCTGCAAGGAGACTGTCAATGGGACTAGTGCAAAAGGGACCAATAGCTAGATGCACCCCACAATGGTGAACAGGGTCAAGTATTTTCAGAGTGGAAGGAACCATTGAGTCATAAACCTGACTACCATAATTTAGTCTGGACAAGACCAGAGCAAGGTAAAGATGGAGAAGAGTAGTGTGGTCCACACCCCAAGATGTGTGGACCAGGAGGCAGAGTGCACTAAGTTTCCGCATGCATCTAGTCTTCATGTGGCGAATATGGGGCAGCCACATCAACATTGTATCAAAAATAACGCACAAGAAATGGGAATGTTCTACAACCTCTAGGAGCTGGTCACCTAAATAAAATTCTGGATCGGAGAAAACTAGAAGCCATGGGAAACGGCCCATGCAGAGACCTGTCAGTGGCACTTTGGAGCAGGAGCTCAACAGATGCTACCGAGTGGGAACACCAGATATAAAAATCAGTGACATATAATGCGAAGGTAACCACAGGCCCAACAGAGGTTACAAGCCCATTGAGGGGTATGAGGAAGAGTGTGACACTTAACACAGAACCCTATGGGATACTATTCTCCTGAATTCGAGGGGTGCTGAGTGAAGTGACAACTTGAACCCGGAAGAGCCAGTGGGATAAAAACTCGATGATAAAAATTTGGAAGATGGTCACAAGAGCCCAGTCAAGGAGGGTAACTGATATGGGAGTACCCAATAAAATCGGAAGTTAATCATCTTCTTGAGCAGTTGACAAAGTATGTTTATCAGGCTAATAGGGCGGTAGCTGTCAAGAGGCATTGGGTCCTTTCCAGGCTTACGGATGGGGATAACTATACTGTATTGCCATTGCAAGGGAAGGCACCCATGAGCCAAATGCGGTTGAAGACCCTGAGTAGATATTGCCTCTGGGCAACGTCCAAGTGTTGGATCATCTGGTTGTGGACAGAATCTGGGCCTGGGGTCACGTCATGCGAAGAGGTAAGAGACTACAAGAATTCTCATTCAGTGAAGGGTTCATTATAGGATTCAGCTTGGTAGGGGTTTGGAGGGGGTCTGTTCAACTCAGCATTTCTGGCAGAGAAAGGTAGCATGATAGGAAGAGGACGCCAATGCTGTCGCAAAGTGTGTCACGAGCTGTTCTGCAAGGTCCAATGGGTCAGTACATAGAGCACTCTAGAGGATAAGACCCTGGACAGTTGATTGTCGGTGGCAGCCCAGAAGGCTACGGAGCTCAGCTCAATCAGCGACAAAGAATCATACATTCCCAAGGAGGAAACATAGCACTCCCAGCATTCTTTTTTACTCTTCTTGATAAGGTAGCGAGCCTTGGCATGGAGAAGCTAAAACCAAGGAGGTTGGTCAGTGAAGGGTGTCGTTTAAATTGCTGTAGCCCCCATTGGTGGTCTTGGACAGCAACTGCTACATCCTTGGCTCATCACGGTACCCGTTGACAACGAGGGACATCTGTGGATATGGGGATAGCAGTGCCAGCAGCACGAAGAACAGTGGCACAGATGTACTGCACGGCCACATCAATGCAATTTTAGAGAGATGTGTCAAATCACACAGCAGACATATATAAAGGTCAATTGGCTCTGCAGAATGCTCAATGTGGGGGCTTGTCTGCCTGGTGGAAGCCAGGGGATGATAAAATCACCAGGGAAAGGTCACTTTCACAAAGATCATCATGAGCTGACCAATGTAGGGAAGCCACGAGAGCAGGGGAGGAGATGATGAGATTGATAACAGTAAAGGTGCCATGAGCAGCATAGAAGTGGTAGGGGAATCATCACTGAGGAGACACAAACCAAAGTCTATAATAGTTTGATCAATTAGAAGACTGCTACCCACAGAAGTGGCACTTCCCCAAGGGGAGTCCCCAAGAAGGGAGATATGGGGCTGGGAGTTGCTGTATTAAGGTAGACAGTTCAGTTTAAGGAAGTGGCCTAACTGGAGGGACGTAGACACTGCAAACGGTGATTGCTGGGGTTGTTTGTACTCTAACTACTATCGCTTCCAGGTTGGTATGTAGGGGGATCCAGTCACTATGATATTCGGACGAACCAAAGGGAAGACCTCTCCAGATGCTATCCTGGGGACAGCACAGTTCCGACAGAACACTCGATTCTCATGAAATGTTGGAAAGTGGTCATCATAGAAGTGCCTCTCTTGAAGAGCGAGACAGAATGCAGAATAATAGGAAACAAGTTGTTGTATTTGCCATGGGTGATGATAATATCCATTGCTATTCCACAGGATTACTGTGTGGCAAGAGTCCAGGCTGGACACAAAGAAGCTGAGAGGAGGTCATGTCACTTGGTCAGTGGTCTTAACTGACAAGGATGGAGTGACATCCATAATAAGATGTTGGACTCAGGTTGTGAGGGGGCAGATGGGACCTCCAGTGTCACTGAGGGCTTGAGGCTTGACCTGGGACTTACGTTTCTTCTTCTGGAAGAGGGCAGGGCTCAGACAGAGGCCAGGCTTCTGCTGGATCCAGAACTGAAAGAGAGTGAGCAAACTTGGGGCGCACATACAGTGTGTCTCATGGCTGAGTTGTGGTAGTAAGCTGCCGGCCTGAGAGATGCCAGGGGGAGGGGTCCCAGGTGGGAGCCCCATCATCACTGCCAGGTGCCGAAGAAGAAGGGCACTTCTTCGGTCGGGGAGGGGGGGGGGGGGTTCCCAGAGTGGAGGGCATGGGAACTGCAGGGGAGGGGGAGGGGGGAGGGGAGAGGGGGATGGGGGATGGGGCTGAGGTAAGGAAGAGTTAGGAGGGGAAAGGATGTAACAGAGGCAAAAGTTGAAGAAAGTGACACTGGATGGAGTCAGTCATATTTTTGGCAAGCCTCAGTATGAGATAGGTGACCCAGGGACTTGTACTCTTGGATTTTCTTTTCTCTCTTGTAAGCTGAGCAATCTGGTAAGCAAGGAGAATGGTGGTCATGACAATTGACACACTAAGGTGGTAGAACACAGGAGCTCTCCTCAAGGAGTGGGTGTTCACAATCACCACACAAGGGATCCACCATACAGTGGGAAGACATATATATGCCCAAAATGCAAGCACCGAAAGTACCTCATGGGTGGTGGAAAGTACAGCTTCTTGTCACATCAGAAGCACATAACCTTGACCTTCTCTGGGAGCAATATCTTCTTCAAAAGTCAGAATAAATACACCGATATTGGTGCAGTTGTCTTTAAGATCCTTCAGCACACATTGAACAAAATGAATGCCGTGTCTCTCTATATTAGCCCAGAGTTCCTCATCAGTTTGCAGGTCCCTAGGAAAAATCACTCCCTGTACCATTTTAGAAACAGGTGACGGGTAATAGACACTCAGACAGTGTCAAGATGATCACAACCATGAAGTGCTGCAGACTGTGTGGCAAAAGAAGCTTTGATCAACAAGGAGCCTGACTGCATTTTACTGAGAGACTCCACTTCACCAAACTTGTCCTTGATATTCTCCACAAAATACAATGGCTTTCCGGCAGTGAATGTGTCCCTATAGGCTGCCAGGTCACACAAAGCAGCATTCAATGACCCTTTACCATTCAAAGAGACAATCATTTGAGGATGGCCAGATTTTTGCAGCTTGATACGTTTCATGCATCAAGCATCCATCCTGATACCACCCACTCCAATCAGGGGCTCTCCCCATGGGTGCCACCCACACACAGCAAGGGCCACCTGGCATGATGACCATTGCCGGGAGCTCTCATGCTCTAGGGAGACAAGTAATCACTTCTTGCCATACGTGGGGAGGGAACAGCTCAGGTATCAGTAGTGTGATCTGTGCTGTCAGGGGTACATAACAGCCCCACCACATGGCCTGGCTACAAATGTTGGTGGCATATCGTGGAGGAGCGGGGCTACAGCGAGGAAGGAAGAGGGGAAGGACAGGAGGGGGGGGGGGGGGGAGAATCCGTGCCACAGACGCTAGGGAGAGAATTCTTCCCCAAATGGCTCACTCTAAAAACAGGAAATTTATAAGTGAAGGTCAAACGCCAAGAAGAGACCTAAACACCATAAAGAATGGAAGAGAACAGACAGGAGGAACAAAACTGGAAGCAATACAGGGAACCCGGTGGATTGCCAGGTCAACATAAATCAGAACACTGAGATAGGGGAAGGAAGGGACACCAGGGAAAGAGCGAGGATAGACGGGGAGGGGCACAGTGAAAGAAGTGCAGCCAGGGAAGGAAGAATGGACTGCAATAGCTCAGCACCACATGTGTGCCACGCACGAACTCGTGAAAGAACTATGAGCTCCCTGGAGACCTGCTAAAGATTCTTTTTCTTCAAAACTGTACTTTATCCTAGCAACCAGATCTAGTGCTGGTACTGTTGTAGATTTACCTTTCTGGAAATCATGCTGTGTGTCCGAGTAGAGTTCATTAATTTCAAAGTAATTTGAGATTTGGTCTTTCACTACAGCCTCAATGACTTTAGCAAAGACTGGAATTATTAATATTGGTCTGAAGCTTGCTACTATGTCTGGGTTACACTTTAGATTTTACAGTCTTTATTATCTCTCTCTTGTTTCCCTTCAGTTAATTTATTACAGCAGCTTTGGGATCTATATTCACACCAGGGATTGCACTTATAGTTTTTCTCACAGTGTCAATAAAATAATTGTTGAAGTCATCTGGGCTACACAGGCTTAATGGAGAGATGCGTTGATTGGGTTCCAGGCTTCATTAAATGGGATTGTGAACACCTTCAATGAATCTATCAATGCTTTTCTTTTTGGCTCCTCCTATATCCTTTCTATAGAACCTTTTTCCCTGTAAATGTCTGCTGCAAAACTTTTCCTTTGCACTGGGAGCAGTTACTGTTTTGTAATGATCAGTATAATGCATTTTAATTTTTCACTTCACTCGTATATCATCCTTTTTCTTTCACCATATTTTGTCTGGGTTGTAAAATGTTTGTAGGACATTTTCCCATCTTATGTGGATGCATATAGTAAAATTTGGTTTTGATGGTCTCGAAAAACTCTTCAAATGCATCAACCACTGCTGTTTCCTGTAATCAAGGTTACCACTCTACTACAGATGGTGCTGTCTGAAAAGTACTTAATGTGTCCTTATTGATGACCCTTTTTGTGAACACACAATTAAAATGCCAGGAAGCAATTGGTTGATTATTAGCTCTTTTTGTATAAATTTCCATGATCTATGCTCTGTGGTCATAGATCACTGGGTCAAATACAGTCGTTGGACAATAACAAAAATTTAAATTTGTGATCACAGTGTCAAGACAGGCATCATTTCTGATTGAGAAATGGTTTGCTACCAACAGTCTGTAACTGGCTACTATGTTCATAAATCTGTCTCCTTAGTACTCTCTGTACCAAAGTGAACATTGAAATACCCAAACAATGCAATTTTTGATTTCAAGCATATTAAGTAGCATAGGCAAAATTCCATTTGGATGAGAAAATTTTTGAACTTGGTATTTGGAGAATGGTATACTGAGACAACAATTATATTAAGATCTAATAACTCCTAAGCATCCAATTCTAAATAACAGTGATGCATTCAGTGCCAACACTGGACAGAAGAATGGCACATGTTGCCTTTCAGCTGAGTCTCAGTTCGGCGTACACATCATGAAAGACAGATCCAAAAGTGAAGGAGTCAAGAAGAACAAAGGTGCCAGATTGCATTTGTCATCCTCACACAGGTCCAGCAATGGCACAGTGTTATGGGGTGCCATTTGGTACACAAAACAAGCACCTCTGGTTTGCATAATTGGTCATTTGGACAGCAGCTGTTACATTTCTGACATGTCAAACTGCAAGGCTGTGCCATATCTTTGAAGAGTACATGACGTTATTGTCAACAACATAATGTAAAACTGCATGCTGCCAGTGTAGTCCTACCATACCTTGATACAGAGGGGGTTTGATGTAGCCCTGGTCAGCACATTCACTAGATGTCTCACTCATTGAAAGCTTCCGGTCACCACATCACCACTAGACAGTCACCATGATTTATGAATTCTGGCATAGAGTAAAAGTAGTATGGTATGTCATCCAAGCTCAGTTTGCTCTGTGCCTAGCTGGATTAGATCTAGTGATACTATCAGATGTGGCAGCTCTTTGTACTAAATTTCACATCCTATGTACTCCAAAATTACCTTCTTTCTACTGTAATTTAATTGGATAGATAAAAAATAGAGATTTCCATCCGATGCAGTCTGCAACAATCAGTCTTTCCTTCTCATCCTGTCCGGTAAGTCTCCCCTGACCCGCAATTCTGGGTGACTCTCCCAAAATCTACCCATTTTTCTAGACCTCTCCAGTCCTTTTCCTTCCCCTTCAACCCTTCTGCCTAAAGGATGAGCCACTGGCTCCAAAAGCTTTTTATAATCTTCTTTTATGTGTGTGTTCTGCCACCACTTGATGAGTAGATCCTTTATCTATCCAGTTAAATTATTTTGTCAAAAATTGACTGTCTTCTTTCTACTGTATTATACATGCACCAAAAAAAATTTTGTTATTTGCTATTCTTTCTAGTATCAACTTTAATAGTCACCATTGTAGGAGAGATAGTTTAGAGAACTAATTTATTTTGCACATGTCAGTGGTAACTAATGTGGCTGCTGAGGTAGGCAATGGTATTTTTAAATATTGGTGAAGCCAATAACTGCAGAGTGGGTGAGCAGCAATATGTGTGTAGTTGTTTATAGTACACGGAAATGGACCCAACCGGGAGATGTTGGATGTCCAGCTGAGGGCATAGATAATTAGTCAAGTCTCGAGAGCAAACCAAAACTGAGATTCTAGACATAGCAATATCTGGAACCAAGGAACACTGGGTACAAGGAACAATATGAGAAAGTATTCGAAACACAACTTAAGTCTTGGCCCTTGTGCTGCTAGCTTTATAGTATGGCTGTGGGCACCAACAGGTCGGCACATGGGGTGTGACCTGCACCTAGTGCTGAGATGGTGAAAGCAGCATTCGCAAATATTAGGAGTGCTGCCTAGCAGTTGTCATCTAGATCCATGCATTCTGTTAGGCTTTTGAACTCATCAGGTGGAGATACCATATCCCCCTGACATGGGACCTAAAGCATGGAGTTCCCATGACCATGTTTCAGAAGGTGAAGTGGTGAGACAGTTAGTGTCCTGACAGAGGAGCCTGCTGGATGGGAGAAGGAACATGGGCTGTCCGAAATGCACAGGGGAACATCAGTGTGGGAGACAACTGTTGAGGGGATGGATGCTGTGGTGAGTTTGTATCCTCCAAACCCACATCCACGGGAACTGCTGACGGTGCTGTGGAGCACAAACGGTACCCATGTGGTTGAGGGGTTATAAGGGTGGGCATTCCAACTCCGAGTGGCCCACTGAGGTGGTGCAAACAGTAAGTGGGGACGAAGTTGACTGGTGAGCCAATGCTCCAAAGCCCAAGGAGTATCAGCTGAAATAGGCACTGCATATGGGTGGCCACCATGGTAGCCACCATCCACGAAGGTTTTGGTCCACAGGAAAATGCCAGACTGCTGAGCCTGGGGGGTATCATCCAATGTGTCACATCCAGGGTTCTGAAGGATGTGGTGCCATGAAGTGGAAGAGAGTACATGCCTGTTGCCCATGGAGGAGCTCCACCAGGCTGCAATCATGCCGAGGTGTGGTCCTGTAGTTGCTCAGGAACATTGTGATCGCCACTGTGATGGATGTATCCACTGCTTTCAATATTTGCTGTTTAAACATATGCACCATCTGCTCCACTTAGCTATTGGAGACTGGGTGACAAGGTGGGGTAAAAAGTTGTGTAATGCCACTGGCATTGCAGAACTGTTCAAAGGTCATCATGGTGAATTGGGACCTGTTGTTGGACACAAGGGTGCAGGGAAACCCTTCAATGGTGGGAATCTGGGTAAGTGTATTGAGTGTGATGGTTTTACTGGTGAACACCATGTTAACCATATAGGGTTAGCTGGAATAAGCATCCATGACAATGAGCCACACAGAGCCCAGAAAGGGATCACCAAAGCCCAGACAAATGCGGTCCCAGGGGCAGTGGAGAGTGAGCCAGGGGCGAAAGACTGAGGAGCAGCAGCCTGATGTTGGGCACATGGAGAACAGCTGCACACCAAGGCCTCCACATCTTTGCTCAGACCTGGCTGGTAGGCATGCCTCCTGACAAGGGCTTTCAAACATGACATATCCTAATCCCACACTGGAGGAGTTCCAAGATATGAGGGTGTAAGGTAGTGAGGATGACAACAGGGTGGTTATCCATCTCTGCATCCAGCAGGAGAACATTGGAGATAACAGACAAATAATGAGAAAGGCAAGCCCAGACCTGGAGTTCTGATCAGCTGATTTGGAAAAATAAGTGGGCCACCCATGTAGCACACAGTGCGTGACATGCCAGAAGATAGGGTCATGGCACATGTCTGCGGCAATGTGAGTAGCAGTGACAGGAAACCCACCCAACGTGCATTGTCGTTCTATATCAATATGAAAACAGCAGATCTCCTGTTGGTCAAATGCTGGTCCGGAGCACTGGCATGATGCATGGTAGGCTTGTACTTAATCGTATAATTGTAAGAACTAAGGAAAAGAGTCCAACACTGGAACCTTCGAGCTGTAAGCTCTGGAAACTGAGAGTTTGTCCCAAATAGCACTACCAACAGTTTGAGGTCAGTGATGATGTAAACTTAGTCCTCAATCTGTGAGAAGTTTCTTTGAACAGGTGTAAGTGTCTTCAATGCACAGGCAATGGATTGTTCAGTACCATCATCATTACATTGTGCCAGTACTGTACTCTATGGTTAGAGGCCAGTGTTAGCAGCCAAAACAAGGGGGCGTGAAGGCAGAAAGGGCATAAGGCAGAGCACCGAGTGTAATATGTGCTTCAACTGGGTGAAAGCATGCTCACAGGCAGCCCACTACCAGAAGAGAACTCCCTTCTTAAGCAACTGGTTGAGTGGGTGCATAAATCGAACTGCACATGGGAGCAATTTAGAATAATAATTCACTATAGCCAAAAAAGCCTGCTGCTCCAGTAGGTTTTGGGGACATGGGAGAGAGTAAACATCTGAAACGTTGCAGTCAGTGGGTTGAATCTCGTCTTTGTTTATCAAGTGTCCAAAGTATTCCACCTCCTCTTGAAAAAACGGGCACTTTTGTAGGTGGCACTTGAGCAGCATGCAACATAGTAAAGAGCATTTATATGTTATGTAGGTTGTCTTGGTGTATAGCATCCATAACTGTTAAGTCGTATACACAATTGGTATCAGCAGGAATGGACACGGTTAACTGTTCCAGGTATCCCTGGGTGATTGGTGGATCCCAAAGGACAGACATTTGTATTTCTACAAGCCAAAGTGGATCCTGATGACCATAATGCATTGTGATTCCTTACCTAGTGGAATCCGTAAATAAGTATTGGCAAGCTCTACCTTAGAAAAATATTTACGGCCAATAAGCTATGTGAGGAGTTCCTCCAGATGTGGTATGGGGAAGGTTTCCATATGTACCTGGGCACTGACTGTTGACCCAAAATCTTCACAGAGCCAAAGGGAGCCATATGGTTTCTTGACCACCACCAGGGGTCTGGCCCAAGCACTAGTTCCGACAAGTACAATTATCCTGGCTTCATGAAGGCGACTGAGTTCAAGCTTAATTGCCATCCATAGGGACAGCAGAAGCAGGTGTGCCCAACAGAAATGGGTCACTGCATACGGGCAGAGAGAAATATGCGTTTCGAAATTTGTGGCACACCTCAAGTCCGGTTTGAACAGAGATGCGAGAATGACAGAAAGGTCATCAAGTTCCTAGAAGGAAACTGTGGCCAAGACAACCTGAACTTTGTCCGTGATGGAGAACCCAAACAGAGAGAAAGCATCCAGGCTGTAAGGGTTACAGCCAAGTGGCTATTGGCAACAAATTCCTTATCAACCATGTAACCTCCTTGCACACTGCTGTCATTGTAAACTGACCTCTGAGGGGTAATGGTCAGTCATCATATGCAACCAACATGCGGGAGGGCGGGGCCAACACTGGGTAATCCAGACGAGCGTGTATTGGGAGGTTCAACAGGCAAACTGTCGCTCTCGTGTCTACTTGGAAACGAATGCTCTGATGTGCAATTGTGAGATTAATAAATAGTTTGATGGTGAGAGGAACGCCCAGGGTAACAATGGACTGAAATTTATGCACTGATCCTTGACACAAGTTTTTACTGGGGCTTGACTGTCCCAATGGTTGATGGCAGACAGTAAGGAGATGACGATCCTTTCCACAAAGGATGCAGTGTAACTAGCAATCTGGATAGTCTGCATACTTGTGTGATGTGAAAGAGTCAGGACAAGACGGAAGACCCCACTGCTTACACTGACACCATGTGACTGGCTGCTCAGAGGCCACTGGCATATCCAAAGTGACTGCCATCAGAAAAAGGACTTACGTGAATTTCAATCCCTTGGTGGTGGCTGAACCACTGTCATCTGGGTATGAACCATAAGGCTTTCATTTTCATGATCTTGAAAGAATGCACAATTTTCAAAATATCGTCCAAGGAAGTAATGACCAGCTTGAAGTATGCAATATGTACTTCCAGGTTAGGTGTCAATTGGACCATCATGTCACAAATCAAAAATATGTATATGAGGTTTCCAAGAATGGTTTGCGCAGGTGAAATCACAATGTTGACTCAGTCCCTGAAAATCCATCACCTGCAAATGGTATGACTGATCCAGTTGCTTGTGGCATTGGCATGATCAACCCCATGGAAACATTGCAAATAATATCAACCACATGGAAACATTGCAAATAATAATTTTACAGCAACAAACACATCTCGTCAAATGTGAGTGCAACCTGTTTGCAGCTTGCAAGTTATAAAAGTACCAAATTTGATGTACACTGAAAGATGTTTCACTGGGGTAAAGCACTTTATTCTTCATTCTTAATTCTAAATATCATAGTCATGATGTTAAAGGACGGTTCAAAAATTGCTATGTTTGCTGATGACATGAGCTAGGTTTCAAACTTAGTGTTACCAGAGTCAATCCTGATGATAGATGAATAGACCTACTTCTGGTTGACAGCATATAAATAAGTCTTAAGCTTGCAAAGACTATTTCAGAGAAGTGAAAATGACTTAGTTTTAATAACTTTGTGACTAAGGTTTCTGCACGTCAACTGTTAGGAGCCATTGCCAGCAAATCACAGCTCTTTCTTGAGTGCCACTTGCCTGTTTTGCAGAGCCTGATCAAGCATGGCTGATTGCACATTGACAACATTTCCCCCTGGTATTGCCATATGTTAAATGCAAAGTTATTTGATTCAAACTATAGGACCAGAAGCAGGTATTAATGGTCATACAGTAAATGACAAACTGTGTGTAAAATATCTTGCAATTCAGATCAATAAGAAGTTAAACCAGAGTTAACACATAGATAAATTAATCAAGAAGCTCAGTGCAGCATGTTTAGCTTGAAGAAGTGCCTCTCGATGAAAAGGCAATTGTGTTGGGTTATTTTACATATTTAAACTTCCTGTTGTCTTACAGAATTATTTTCTGTGGCAGTGCAACTGACACAAATGGAGTATTTATTCAGGATAATACATCAATAAGAATATTGTGTAAAGGAAAGAAGTGTTCATCTTTGACAAGCCTTATCAAGGTTCTTAAAATTCTACATTGACTCCCCGCACATTTATTTCTGAATGGTTTTTATTGCTGACAATAAAAATCAATTTCAGTGGAAATGTAATCTACAATATCATAACAAGAGACAAAAATAATTTTTGTCTTAACTTTGCCTCTCTGCTATGGACTGGATGGAGTTACATACTTTGGTGCAACAGCATTCAACTTGTGGTGCTGTATCATTCAGAGATCACAGTGCCACACTAAAGTCAGCAACACATATCTATACCACAGATGTTAGGGACGTCTCACTGCAATCCATAACAACACATGGGAGGTGCTCCTGAAGACCCTATCTCCCTCTCAGCATAGCAGCACCCTCACATTGAGGTCAACATAGTGTCGAACATGCAAGAATTCAACCCCAGTTTGACACCTCAGCAACAGCAGACAACATCATTGCATAGGACAGTGACTTTTATATTTTCAGATGAACTTACACTCTTGTAAATGTTGACCATTGTACCTCACGGGAACAGTTTGTTACTTAGTGCATCAAGTGATGCTTTCATAACCAACGACAGTTTTAAATTATCAAGCAATCTTGTTGCAAAGAACTGTGGCAAAGTTAAGTATATCTTTTATTCATATATGTGAAAAAAAGGAACTAATATTTCAATGTTTTAGCTTGATGAGCATTCTCCCAGATCAATCAAAGAACCCACAGTTGTGGCCCGATGAAAGTAATTTTGCCTGGTCACAACACAACTAGCTCTCTTCCAACATAAAGTAAGAAACTGGGTGTTCCTGCCAGTCCAAAGGAAAATAAAGAACACAGCGCAGTAGGCACTCTGTCTGCATATTATCTGAGTATCTAGACTCAAGGACTGAAAATACGTGTTAGCTACATAGCCAATTCATTGTAAGTCTGCATGATGAGTAGTTGCATAATCCAGTCAGATATTGGTAGTGAAGGCGTAACTAACCATTTTATTTGAAAAATACCAACGTAATACAGTAAATACCAAGTTAAAATACACAACACAACATTAGCTAAAATACTGAAAAGAACTGCTGAGTCCTTAGTTCTGTTAATTAGCTACCATTTATCTTCTATTCCTTTTATATCCCTACTAGTACCTCTCTCTCTTTTTTTTGTGTGTGTGTGTGTGTGTGTGTGTGTGTGTGTGTGTGTGTGTGTAAGTCGCTCCCAAGTTATTTACATTGTTCCAGAAATTTCCATACTGAACAAATACTAAGTTATTTATTTCTCGTTCAGCTACAGGCAAAGCGTGATACACTTACAAACATCAACATAAAAATTTAAATTAACATTAACAATGATTTACAATAAAATTTTCAGGGTTTCCAGCCACAAAAGTGCTTGGTCACTTATCACATGTATGTCCATCAGATTTCCTCCCTTAAGTCCGTGTACGTCGCACTCAACTATATGCTGCATGGTTTGACTCTCTCCGCACTCACAATTGGGGTCCTGGGAGAAACCCCACTTTTTCAACAAATATCCGCACCGACCAACACCTGTCCGCAGAAGATAAACAGTAGCTATTAAATATCTGAGGGATCAGCAGTTCATTTCAGAGTAGCAGCAAGAGTATGTTTAGCATTAAGCAGTACAGCAACAGTCAGTTGTAAATACAGTGTACAGTTATGTTCCTGAGTTGCTTCTGTTTTGTTAATGCATACCTCAACTTATTCCACATGCCTTAATGTCCTCCTTCCTGATGAGACCTTTAGAACACAATGAATGGATGAATTCACCAATAAAAAAAATTATTTTTGCTTGGTTTCCTTTAACCACTCAAAAAAATGTTGGTCTATCCTTCACAATAGCAGCAGTACTCCATCAATAGGTTTACATAGTCAATGAGAGCTTTAATTTCTGGTAGTGGGGAGGACAGGATATTTCAGTCACACTGACTAGCTTATTTTCTTCCATGTGAACTTCCTTATATCCCCTCAAATCATTACACTGCTTCTGAACAAATCACTTTTATGATAATTATGATTGCAAATATAATTATTAATTATTTTACACATTAAATATGAGATATGGAAGAAATTTAATTTTCTGACTTACAGTCTTTTATGTTTATCCCACGTTGCTCTTCAGCTCTTCTAAAATATGGCAGCACATCATTGTAATGCCATCCATCATTACCTCTGTCTCCCCAATAATCATAATCCTTCTTATGCCCACGAATATACATGGCATAATTGAGTGCACCAGATCCTCCTACAACTTTTCCCATTGGCCAATTGCTTGACTATTATAAAAAAAGATTTTTTTCAGTTTAGCATTATAATTTTTAGTAATTATATGTGTAATCCAATTAAGAAAACCAAAAACAAAATGGTCATGACATAATTGCGGGCTGTTGAACCTATATTGCAAACTGATAAGAAAACTGTCAAGAATTGCAATTAAAAATCTATAAAACAATTTAGTCCATGATTTGAACTGAAAATATAATCATAATAGGGATAACCAATGGATAATTCTACATCATTTAAAGCCATTCACGGGGTACATAGGAGAAAATAACATCATATTTTCACAATAATTATCTCAATTAAACATATCTAATGTGAACAAGCAGGTATCACATCTAGAATACATGTTGTCTGTCAGAAACTAAAAAAGTAGAGACAATAATAATATGTAGATGCAAATACACTGAAGCACCAAAGAAACTAGTATAGGCACACATATTCAAATACAGAGACATGTAAACGGTCAGAATAAGGCGCTGTGGTCGGCAATGCCTATATAAGACAGCAAGTGTCTGGCACATTTGTGAGACTGGTTACTGCTGCTGCAATGGCAGGTTATCAAGATTTAACTGAGTTTGAACATGGTGTTATAGTCGGTACACAAGCGATGAGACACAGCATTTCCGAGATAGCGATGAAGTGGGGATTTTCCCATACGACTATTTCATCAGTGTACCATGAATATCAGGAATCCAGTAAAACATCAAATCTCTGACACTGCTGCGGCTGGAAAAAGATCCTGCAAGAACGTAACCAACAACAACTGATGAGCATTCTTGAACATGACAGAAGTGCAACTCTTCTGCAAATTGCTGCAGATTTCAATTCTGGGCCATCACCAAGTGTCAGTGTACAAATCATTCAACAAAACATCACCAATATGGGCTTTCAGAGCTGAAGGCCCACTTGTGTACCCTTGATGACTGCACAACACCCCTGATACATCTAGATATGACTCTGACAGGTGACACGTATGTAAGCATCCTGTCTGATCACCTGCATCCATTCATGTCCATCATGCATTCCAACGGACTTGTGCAATCCCAGCAGGACAATGTGACACTCCACATGTCCCATATCGCTACAGAGTGGCTCCAGGAACACTCTTCTGGGTTTAAATACTTCTGCTGGCCACCAATGTCCCCAGACATTAACATTATTGAGCATATCTGGGATCCCTTGCAACATGCTGTTCAGAAGAGACCAACACCCCTTTGAACTCTTACAGATTTATGGACAGCCCTGCAGGATTTGTGATGTCAATTCCCTCCAGCACTACTTCAGACATTAGTTGAGTCCATGCCATGTCATGCTGCAGCACTTCTGCGTGCTCGTGGGGACCCAACAGAGTATTAGGCAGGTATACCAGTTTCTTCGGCTTTCAGTGTACAAATCAAGAGGAGCAGCTACAAAGGAATAAAAGTAAATGATGGAAGTTAATTAAAATGCAAGATAAAAAACGAACTTGAAAAACAAATTAAAAGGAACAATTGATTAATAATTATCCAGTAGCTTGCAAATGCAACAAGAATGACAAAGATCAAGACAGAGAAATAAGAAAGAGAAAGTAAACTGACTGGTCCCATACCAATGGAAAACTGCTACAAGCAAATGAGAGGCAGCAAGAGAATAGAATATTTCATCCATTTGTCATTACTTTACACATTATGTTTGGTAAATTCCATCATGAAGGAGTTATACATTAACTGACATAAATGACCATTGCTGGCTATTTTTCTAAAGTAAACTAACAACAAATTATGAATAGTCCTAATCTACATCTACTGATAATTGTTGTAAATCCAGAATGAGATTTTCACTCTGCAGTGGAGTGTGCGCTGATATGAATTGTAAATGTTTCAGATTACATTACCTACATATATTAGGAGAAAAACAGCCACTCTGAAAAAGGCCATTGCTCCTCCAGCTATACTATTCAGCTGTGATTTTATCTAATACTTTAAACAGAGCATTTATGTAACTTTACACACACCACTATCTGATGTCCATACACCGGCAAAGTCAAGATCTATCTAATAAAGATATTACAGTTAAGTAAAATTTACATTAGAGAGTCTAAATATGTTGATACATTGTGAGAAGAGAGGGCAAGTGTGGCATGCATTCCATCACCAAGAGGGCGAACCTTCAGAAATGTGGAATGAGTCAAGTTATGCATTAACAACATAAAAGCAACTCTTACCACTGTAAGCTGTATACACTATTAACAATAAACTATCACCACAACACTTAAGATCATTTGTGCTTATGTTAGATAACTTAACCTAGTAAATTAGCATGAAACCTACTACTTTTAAAAAGTTGCTGTTTCCTCAGTGTTGTTGTTGTTGTTGTTGTTGTTGAGGTCTTCAGTCCAGAGACTGGTTTGATGCAGCTCTCCATGCTACTCTATCCTGCGCAAGCTTCTTCATCTCCCAGTACCTACTGCAACCTACATCTTTCTGAATCTGTTTATTGTATTCATCTCTTGGTCTCCCTCTTTGATTTTTACCCTCCACCCTGCTGTCCAAACTAAATTGGTGATCCCTTGATGCCTCAGAATATCACATACCAAATGATCCCTTCTTCTAGTCAAGTTGTGCCACAAAATTCTCTTCTCCCCAATTCTATTCAATACCTCCTCATCAGTTATGTGATCTACCCATCTGATCTTCAGCATTCTTCTGTAGCACCACATTTCGAAAACTTCTATTCTCTTCTTGTCTAAACTATTTATCGTCCACGTTTCACTTCCATACATGGCTACACTCCATACAAATACTTTCAGAAACAATTAAATCCATACTCAATGTCAACAAATTTCTCTTCTTCAGAAACGCTTTCCTCACCATTTGCCTGTCTGCATTTTATATCCTATCTACTTCGACCATCATTAGTTATTTTGCTCTCGAAATAGCAAAACGCATTTACTACTTTAAGTGTCTCATTTCCTAATCTAATTCCCTCAGCATCACCCGATTTAATTTGACAATATTCCATTATCCTTGTTTTGCTTTTGTTGATGTTCATCTTATATCCTCCTTTGAAGACACTGTCCGTTCCATTCAGCTGTTCTTCCAGGTTCTTTGCTGTCTCTGACAGAATTATAATGTTATCGGTGAACCTCAAAGTTTTTATTTCTTCTCCATGGATTTTAATTCCTACTCCGAATATTTCTTTTGTTTCCTTTACTGCTTGCTCAATATACAGATTGAATAACATCGGGGATAAGCTACAACCCTGTCTCACTCCTTCCCCAACAACTGCTTCCCTTACATGCCCCTTGACTCTTATAACCGCCATCTGGTTTCTGTACAAATTGTAAATAGCCTTTCGCTCCCTGTATTTTACCCCTGCCACCTTCAGAATTTGAAAGAGATTATTCCAGTAAACATTGTCAAAAGCTTTACATAAGTCTACAAATGCTAGAAACGTAGGTTTGCCTTTCCTTAATCTATTTTCTAAGATAAGTTGTAGGGTCAGTATTGCCTCATGAGCTCTGACATTTCTACGGAATCCAAACTGATCTTCCCCGACGTCAGCTTCTACCAGTTTTTCCATTCATCTGTAAAGAATTCGTGTTCGTATTTTGCAGCCGTGGCTTATTAAACTGACAGTTCAGTAATTTTCACATCTATCAACACTTGCTGTCTTTGAGAATGGAATTATTATATTCTTCCTGAAGTCAGAGGGTATTTTGCCTCTCTCATACATCTTGCTCACCTGATGGTAGAGTTTTGTCAGGGCTGGCTCTCCCAAGGCTATCAGTAATTCTAATGGAATGTTGTCTACTCCCAGGGCCTTGTTTCGACTTAGGTCTTTCAGTGTTCTGTCAAACTCTTCATGCAGTATCATAACTCCCATTTCATCTTCATCTAAATCCTCTTCCATTTCCATAATATTGTCCTCAAGAACCTTGCCCTTGTATAGACCCTCTATATACTCCTTCCACTTTTCTGCTTTCCCTTCTTTGCTTAGAACTGGGTTTCCATCTGAGCTCTTGATATTCATGCAAGTGGTTCTCTTTTCTCCAAAGGTCTCTTTCATTTTCCTGTAGCCTGTATCTATCTTACCCTTAGTGATAAAGCCTCTACATCCTTACATTTGTCCTCTACCCATCCCTGCTTAGCTGATTTGCACTTCCTGCCGATCTCATTTTTGAGACGTTTGTATTCCTTTTTGCCTACTTCATTTACTGCATTTTTATATTTTCTCCTTTCATCAATTAAATTCAATATCTGTTGCGTTACCCAAGGATTTCTATCAGCCATTGTCTTTTTGCCGACTTGATCTTCTGCTGCCTTCACTATTTCATCTCTCAAAGCTACCTATTCTTCTTCTACTGTATTTCTTTCCCCCATTCTTGTCAATCATTCCCTAATGCTCTCCCTGCAACTCTCTACAACTTCTGATTCTGTCAGTTTATCCAAGTCTCATCTCATAAATTCCTACCTTTTTGCAGTTTCTTCAGTTTAGATCTGCAGTTCATAACCAATAGATTGTGGTCAGAGTCCACATCAGCTCCTGGAAATGTCATACAGTTTAAAACCTGCTTCCTAAATCTCTGTCTTACTATTATATATTCTATCTGAAACCTTCCAGCTTCTCCAGGCTGCTTCCATGTATACAACCTTCTTTCAAGATTCTTGAACCAAGTGTTAGCAATGATTAAGTTATGCTCTGTGCAGAATTCTACCAGGCGGTTTCGTCTTTCATTCCTTACCCCCATTCCATTTTCACCTACTATGTTTCCTTCTCTTCCTTTTCCTACTATTGAATTCCCATCACCCATGACTATTAAATTTTCATCTCCCTTCACTATCTGAATAATTTCTTTTATCCAACCATACATTTCATCAATCTCTTCATCATCTGCAGAGCTAGTTGGCATATAAACTTGTACTACTGTGGTAGGTGTGGGCTTCGTATCTATCTTGGCCACAATAATGCGTTCACTATGCTGTTTGTAGTAGCTTAACCATGTTATTCACTATGAAAGGATACAGAATTTGACAGAATTACTTATTGGGAAAATTTCAATATGTATTAAAGGTGTGAAATGTTATGTCTCCTAGTCATCTACAAATGAGCAAGTGTGTGTTGAAGCAGTTGTGTTTTCTAGTTTAGTAATAAATGAAAGATATGAAAAAGTTCAAGTACTCCAGGAAGGTCCATTATTTATATGGGAATAATATTTTCATATCTTTTGTATTTGTTTTGTGTTTCATTGTATGCCAGATGGCATTAATCAGCAGAAATCTTGGCATCACAGCATGTGCTGCACACACCTGCCAACACTCGCTCTTAGTTGCTATTATCCAACTTCACCTCTACAACTGGATTACCTGGGCTAATTTTGACTTGTGTTGTATGGTGCTCCAGCTGATGAGCGAGTGGTTTCCCCACCGCAAGGCATAAATGGAATTTGAATTAGTATTATAATTTTGATATGCTTATGTAACAAAGTAGTAGTGCTTGGACTCATATGGTTTTCAGTCAGGAAATACTGCTTCTATCAAGAACCAATGTTTGGTTTCATGGCCTAATAGATATTTTAATCTGTTGCCACGTGAAGTTCATTAGTATCCAGTATATGTTGTTGGCCCTAAAGTGAGGGTCACAATGTTGGTGATGAGGAGGTTCCCAAATTGGTTTGCCAAATGCAACATTTCTTGAGTTTTGGCACTGACAGCTAAACCAGCATCAGAAATCATCAAGCACTTAACCAGTTCTACACAGCAGCAGTCACAGGATCTGCCAGCCATTCAAAAAGGTTCAAGAAGATATCAAAAAATGTCTCATGCTGCAGCTTCAAGCAAGTGATGTTAAAAGTCGAGAATACCAATTGGCATTTTTGCTGACTACAAATCCGTAGGTAGGTTATTATTGGTATTTACTTGGTTCAAAAGTTATTGCCATTTTTAATGTGTCTGTGTTGCCATTGTCTAATATATTTTCTTTATTATCCAACTATTTTTCCAACAAAATACACGTGATAGGGGCGAGAATGCAATTCTTACATCATCACAAGTCAGACCTGTAAGTCGCTATGAATCTCGAATTGCACATTTTGATCGCCTGAATAGATAATGTAAGCTGAATGTAAGGGTAAGGCACGTGTGTGTGTGTGTGTGTGTGTGTGTGTGTGTGTGTGTGTGTGTGTGTCGAAGAGGTGTCATATGCAGAAAGTTTAATGTATGACATAAGATTTGCTTAGCCCCAGATGAGGAGATCCACATACACAATCTTTAAGAAAGTAAGACCCCTCCCTCGCTGAAGAGCTACAGTCTATTTGACTGTGTGGTGACTTTAAGCAAACCAATAATGTAAAAGCACACACTGATTCTTATACCTTGTCTCAACCAGGTGATTTTTTTTTTTTTTTTTTTTTTTTTAAAAAAGAGTCAAACTCTTTTCTATAATCGATTTAGCCAAGGCATATTATCAGTTACTTCTTGCTGACGACTTAAGGAAGGTTTTAGTCTTGATCATACCATTTATTCTCTGTCAATATAACATCTTGCTTTCTGATGTGGTTAGCACTCTTGCCATATTCCAAAGAATTCTTAGACAAACTATTGGAGGAATTCCATGTTGTGTAAACTACCTCGGTGATATTATGCTCACTAGCTGCATGTCAGAAGAACATATGCACAATCTATGTCTGGTTTTTGTGGCCCATGCTCAAAAACGTCGTAAGCGTAAATGTTTCCACTTTCAATCGGTGGTCATCTGTGACAGAAAAGCCCATGGTATACTACACTCATGCTCATAAATTAAGGATAATTGCAGAATGTGAGAATGTGGTGCCACACAACATGGCACTACACACAACTGGCACTAATAGCATAGGCACATAGGGAACACACACGACGCAGATCTGTAATTCCACAGTATTGGTGATAAGTTGAGAAAACCATCCTGAAACACACAAGCTACAAAACACCACTGTTTCCTGTGCATTTACCCCAACATCAATATGGGATATGATCACCATGTACACGTACACAGGCCACACAATGGGTTGCCATACTCTGGATCAGGTGGGGTATAGCCTCCCATTCTTGCACCAGTGCCTGTCGGAGCTCCGAAGTGTCCTAGGGGTTTGAAGACATGCAGCGATACATCGATCGAGAGCATCCCAGACGTGCTGGATGGAGTTTAGGTATAGAGAACAGGCAGGCCACTCCATTTGCTTGATATCTTCTATTTCAAGGTACTCCTCCATGATGGCAGCTTGGTGGGGCCGTGCATTATCATCCATCAGGAGGAAGGTGGGAACCACTGCACCCCTGAAAGGGCAGACATACTGGTGCAAAATGATGTCCCAATACACCTGACCTGTTACAGTTCCTCTGTCAAAGACATGCAGGGGTGTACATGCACCAATCATAATCCTACCCCACACCATCAAACCATGACCTCCATACAGGTCCCTTTCAAGGACATTAAGGGGTGAATAATTGGTTCCTGGTTCACGCCAGATGAATACCCGATGATAATCACTGTTCAGACTATTCCTGAACTGATCCATGAACATAATAACCTGGGACCACTGTTCCACTGACCATGTACTGTGTTCTTGACACCAGGCTTTACAGGCTCTCCTGTAATCAGAGATCAGTGGAATGTACCTTGCAGGTCTCCAGGCGAATAAAGTTCAGTCATCTGTAGACTGTGTGTCTGGGGACAACTGTTCCAGTGGCTGCGGTAAGGTCCCGAGCAAGGCTACCTGCAGTATTCCGTGGCCGTCTGTGGGCACTGATGGTGAGATATCGGACTTCCTGTGGAGCTGTACACTGTCAACATCCCATACTGTAGCACCTGGACATGTTTCCTATCTGCTGGAATCGTTGCCATAATCTTGAGATCACACTTTGTGGCACATGGGGGGCCCATGCTATGGCCTGCTGTCTTTGACCAGCCTCCAGTCGCCTAGTATTCTACCCCTCATAACGTCATTAATATGTGTTCTTTGAGCCATTTTCAAAACACAGTCACCATTAGCATGTCTGAAAACGTCTGCACACTTACTCGCCACACTGTACTCTGACATGCACCAACACACATCTGCTTATTTGGACTGCTGCCAGTGACACAATGCGACGACCACAGGTCAAATGCACCGCATGGTCATACCCTAATGTGATTTAATCCCACAAGCCGCCCACCAGAGTGTTGTTTCCCCATGTATCTGCATTATCCTTAATTTATGATCGTGAGTGTAGGTATGTCATGTGAACTTCCATAGCAGGTAAATATAAGGCCCCCCCAGTAGCTGATTTGGTCTCAGATGCTATTATCTGACTTTGCCTCTACAAGTGAACAATGACAACTGCTCCTGTTTACCTGGTCTGATTTATACTTTTGCTGTATAGTGCTTTCGCTGATGAGCATATTTGTTTCCATTACCATAATACTTAAGTGGAACCTTGCTTAATATAATAATTTCCTTCTGCATGCATAATGAAGTAGTAATGTTTGAACTTACTTGTATATCACTGTCAGACAAGACTAGATTTTAAATTAATTTATATCAAGAACTATTATTGTTCAGTTTCATGGACTAATACTTGTAGATAGTGGAATCTGTTGTTACAGAAAATTTATTTGTGTTCAATAAATGTTGTTTGCCCTAAGGTGAGGGTTGCAATGGGTAGTTTAATATTGACATGTATAAAATCATAAGCTTCAAAGAAATAGCTATCATTCTTCTTTGCATTGGTAGGAATTCACAATATTTTAGTTATATTAGACGAGAGATTGAGTATCCAACAGCAGTCTAAACCCTACACAAAGAGGCCAAGTTTGCCCAAAACCCAGCTTTTATGATTGGCAAAAGAAAACATTACGGAGTACCTGTATTTGGAACAGAGTTTTGAAATTCTAAGATCAATAAAGAGAAAAGAAAGATTAGTGTTTAATTTCCTGTTGATGAGGAGGTCATTAGAGACTAAATACAAACTCCATTTCAGAAGGAAATTCATTGTGCCCTTCTCAAAGGTACCATTCACAGAAAACCTAAATTTAAATGGCAACAAGATGGTTGTTGTCCTAAAGCTGAGTACAGTGTAGTTAGCACTGTGCCACTATGTTTGTGGTGGTACTTAAAAAGGCCTCTGCAAAGTGTGCAATTCTTTATTATATATAATATTCTTACTGTTCAATTTTGCTGAATGATTGCTAACTTTAGATGTATTGTCCCAGAAGACAATTGCATAAAACAAAAGTAAGTGAAAACATGCAGAATAAGTCAACACACTTGGGTTTAAATTTACAATGTGCCAAACTCAGTTCCTTGATTAAATTTTATAGGAGTGAACTTGTAACCCAGTGTGACCCAGAAAAATTTTACACGCAGTGTTTCATTCAATGTGTGAGAGTTAATGTCTACTTCTGATATTAGCAGGTCACTTTTACTTGCATGAAGTTGCATAATATTAGTTATGAGATTAATATGAATTAAACTGTCAGCTGTTGATCTGTGTCTGTTAACACTGATTTCCAGCCAAGACCAGTACAACTGCTTTATTAGCATATGGTACAGTTTTTGAATCATTCTTTGAAGTAATTGAAGATTATTTATTAAGACATGAAAAGGAATGGACCCAGTACTGAACCTTGTGTAACCACTCTATGAATTCCACAATATTTTAGATCCACACAATCAAAGATTTTGGCAACCTGCCAACTGAATCTTTTCCTGTTTAGCTCGGTCAGGACTTCCTTTTTGAGACACCCATATGGCTTCCTCCACTGAGAATTCTTTATGAAAGTCAAACTGAGTGGCAGTTAGTTAACAATTTCTGCTCAGGAAAATGAGCTCATATTTCATGACAGATTTTTTTCTCAAAAACTTGAAAAGACTGGAAGAAACAACATAACTCTTTATTTATACGAGGGTTGGAACTTAAATAGTGGCAACTATTTATTCACAACCAAGACAAAAGAGTTTCATGTTTGCACCTGTTACTGTCCTTCAAGGTAGTCACCAAGATTGTGTAGATCCCATTGCCAGCAACGTGGAAGGTGCAGTATACCATTAGCAGAGCGTGTTCTGTTGATGATGCAAATGGAGCGGTCTACTGCCTGTCGAATCTCTGGAACAGTTCTGAATCAAATGCCATGAAGTGGTTCCTTCATCTTCAGAACCAAATCAAAGTCACAAGGACTTACGTCCGGGGAGTATGTTGGATGGTACAGTACTTCCCAGTCCCATCGACCAAACAGAGCAGCCACAGCTTGCACTGTATGCGCCTGTGCATTGTCACACAAAATGATGGGTGGGTTGTTCAGAAAGTGTTGCAGCTTCTTTTGCAAAGCTGGTTGCAGATGATGTTTCAAAAACGAACAGTAATACTGTGCACTGATGGTCTGCCATGGAGGAATGTAATGCATTAGGACAACACCATCACAGTCATACACAAGAATCACCATAACTTTAGACCGCTCCATTCACACCATCAACGGAACAGGCTCTGCTAACAGTATACTACGCCTTCCACATCACTGGCAACAGGTTCTACACAACGATGGTGGTTACTCTGAATGACAGTAACAGGTGCAAACATGTTACCCTTTTGTATCGGTATTAATAAAAAGTTGCCTCTATTTAAGTTCCAACCCTCGTACATGGTTTGCTTATCTCCAGTTTTATAAAGAGATGTTTCTACAGTATTTTTAAGTCTTGCAGGAAATATGTCCTAAGGATAATCCCATCTAGTCGGCACAAGACCTTAACAGTTTGCTAGAAACACAAAAACATCAAAGTGTATCTCATGCATCTGTATTTGTTTATCACTAGGTACAACATTTCCAGCCACATTGAGGATGATTTCATTCCATCAGGTGGCCACTGATTTCAATGTTTTATCATTTCTGCCACAGCTGCATTATGGAAAAAAGGGGGGGGGGGGGGGGGCGGGAGCAAGTGGCCTCCACATGTGCAACCTCCAAATACAGAATAACGGTGTGCCGTGGAAACATTGTGATAAAAAGCAACAGGCAATCCTTCCACAAGCATAAATCAGAGCAAAACGAAATAGAGAAATGCCACTTGTCAAAGCCAAATTTGACCACTGCTTGCCTAAACATCAAGGGAATCACCTAAAATAAACAACAAACTCTGCTGGAACTTAGTCACACACAAAAATGGGACAGATTGTGCATTCAATAAACGCACTGAGATGAAGGAAAAATGAGATGAGGAACAGAGAGAATGTGCTTAGCTGTAGAAACTCCACACCCTAAATACACCAGAGCAATCTTCACAAAACAGGATATAGTTATAGACAAACAGGACCAAATGCAACAACATAGATCTACTAACAATCAAATGCAGAACTTTCACAGTGACTTCATAATATGAACACCATGGAATGAAGCTCATCCTGACACTACCATCAGAAGCCATATCACAAATATGCAGCAAAACAGCTAGTCTTATAGACCCTAATTCCCAAAGAAATGGTCACGAACATAAAGAAAAATTTAAGCATACTTCCACTGAATGCCACATCTTATCTGGCAGGTCCTGTGGACCTGGAACACTAAAACCCCACTAGACACAGCAGTTAGATCTTGCGAGATGAAATTTGAAGGAGCTTGAACTATGTCGGAACAAGCGAAGCACTAGTGAAGCCAAATTTGATCAAATGGGGCCTTATAAATGAATATGATGCCAGGTGTGGTTGTGGAAAATATCAGGATATGGAATGTCTTGATTCTCCTAACTGTTACAGTAAATGTATGACACTTCAAAGAAGCAATGAAGCAGTGGATGTAGTCCATTTAAGCCTCAAGTGGGCGCACGGTTTTTTGTAATATGAGCAGGCATGTGGCATACTTTGTACACATGTAAAGAATATTTGTCTTTATGTTAGCAAGGTAAACATGTATGAGCAAATAATTGTAATTTAATCTAAGTTTAACTAAACAATGATAAAATTAATTTACATTACGTGATTTAAATCACTCTTTAATTAAACAATAATAAAATAAACTTTCATTATATCAGTCTGTTGCTGTATACAAGCATTACCCCACAGTAATGATCCACTTGACCCATTAAACAATGCTGTTGCATCAGATTCCAAACTCCCACTTATTTGATTGCTATTTACATCATAGATAACTGCTTCATTGTGGAATTGTGCTGCTAGCTCAGAATCTGGGTGATTTTCTTGCACAGATCATACATTTTTCCTCATATAGCTCACTGTTTAATTTATATTACTACTGCTCACTTGGACATATGACTGCACACTTATCACTGTGTGAGCTGAAGCAATAATGAAGGAATAGGTATGAGCTCAAAATTGTAAAATAACAATTGAACAGTACATGACAATGTTATTTGTGGTTGGTGCACTTTATACATAAGCGTGCCTGCTCGAGGGTTAAGGGCTGAAAAACTTATATTCCTGGACACTTGGTAAAAGTAACTCTGAGAAGTAACAAAAGGATATGGAATGAAGCTGTGGTAATTCGTAAGAATTGAATTACATGCACATTAAATGTTCTGTCATTATTATTTGGATCAAAGAGAGAAATCTGGAAACAGCCCTGCTCAGTATATAATGCAGAGAAACTCAATACACATGGTGTCCTTAGGAATCATTTTTCTGATACACAGTTATAATAATTCAAAAGAAACCTACCAGACAATGAGCTCGCTCTTAACTTTCCTTCTGTTCACTGTTGTCATATCACTCTGCTGCTCCAGGTGCCACTAAACAAAATCAACTGGGGACTACATTAATATTAATGGCTGTGATTTGTTTCATTGTGTGCTTTATTCCTCTTCATGGTGCATGTTTATTTTTTACAACACAATGCATGGAATAGGAAAGTGATAAGCTTATAACAATCCAGTAAAATGAATTCAGTACTACATGGAGGACTTGTGGGTAGGTTTGTAACAGAATACCACAGCTGCTGCTGCCACAGTCATACTGTGTTTGCTGTTTAAGCATGAACTTAGGTAATCATGGTCTTCCATGCCCAACTGTCAATCATTTTGTTATTCTAATCTGTCTTAGTTTAAATGAATCAACTATAAATAAGAAAGATTTATGGATTGACAGCTATGCAAATAAGTGTCAGACTACAAAACCAAAGGTCTGTCGTTGAACCCTCAGTCAGAGGTAAGACTTTCTCTGTCACTTATGGCTTCCTTTGTCCACCTCAGTAGCTGAATGGTCAGTGCGGATGACTGCCATGCAAGGAATCTGGGTTTACTTCCCAGTACTGCCACGGATTTTTCCTTTGTGGGAGGACTGGAGTGGCGAGCACTCAGCCTTATGAGGCCAAATGAGGAGCTACTTGACTGATTAATAGTGGTTCCAAGGTCAAGAAACCCAGAAAAGGCTGGGAGAGTGGGGTGACCACATGCCCCTCCATGCTGCATCTGATGCGGAACTTCACCTTTACCTGCAACTTACTTTACCTCTAACAGTGTTTTGTATATGCAAACAGTGCCAAGTCACAACTTGGTCCAGATTCCGCGTTAAACTACACATTTGGCCAAGCGGTTCTAGGTGCTACAGTCTGGAACCGCACGACCGCTACAGTCGCAGGTTCGAATCCTGCCTCGGGCGTGGATGTGTGTGATGTCCTTAGGTTAGTTAGGTTTAAGTAGTTCTAAGTTCTAGGGGACTGATGATCTCAGCAGTTAAGTCCCATAGTGCTCAGAACCATTTGAACCATCTGAAACTACACATTCCCCATAAAAGGCTAGTTAATTCAAAGGTTGGAGGGCGAAACATGGGTACCACCAATAGGATAATGCTGTTAACCAATCTTCATGAAGGACAGTCATATATAATCTAAAATGGTTTCAAGAAAATAATGCTGATGTAAAGCTGAATTTAAATGTAATGTTGACAGTTTTAGCTAAACTACACTGTCTGTCACAAATACATAAACAATAGAATCTGGAGTATTTTTAGCTTATAGTCTGTTCACAAGCAGAAGAACTAATTGAGTGAGGGTGCAGGGAGTGGAGGAAGCATCTCTATCCACTGACTCCCAACACAGATGCTACCAAGGGGTGAGGAGGAGGAGGGGAAGCGGGAGCAGGGCTTATGTCACTTGCACCACCATATCAATTTATGCTCCAAGTGACATGGACATTGTCATCTACTGGCCACCACACCAGCTGTTAATTGTTGCATATTGCACATCTGGAAAGTAAAAATTGAGACGCATGAAACAAAAGCTTACAAGAGTCATGAAATTAAAATTGATAGATTTATATCGAATGGTGGTACATACTGCTACCAATACTGGATCAGTTCTCATAGACAATTCAAAATTAAAAAGTGCAGTAGTAAAACTTAGATTGTGATAGTAAAGTTCTAAACATTTAATAACATATGCAACACTGAATTGCAAGCACACATAAGGACACTCAGAATCAGTCTCATTATATTCCTCTTTGGATCATATTCACTATTATCGTCACTACTATCAGATTCAGCAGAATCAATAAAGATTTCATCTACCACAAATTTTAAAACACCATTGCGCCTCCAGTAATCGTCTCCCTGTTGCTGGGCTATCTTGCAGTACACTTCCTAGTCATCAAAAGTAACTGATATAAGAAGGAAAGAATGAAAATTAGGGTCACACATCCCATTGACAACTAGGTCGTTGGAGACAGAGCACATGCTCGGATTGATTTGTTAAGGATGGGGATGGAAATCAGCCATGCCCTTTCAAAGGGACCATCCTGGCATTTACCTGGAAAGATTTAGGGGTGGAACAGGAGATTTACATCTGAATAGTCTGATGTGGATTTGAACTGTCATGCACCCAAATGCGAGTCCAGTGCACTAAAAACCATGCCATTTCTCTCATTTACTGACAGAAAGGATTTGCTTGCAATATTAAACACATTGTCATTGGATATGTCCAATGAAATGTTGTACTCTCTAAACAACCTTTCCACTTTTGCTCGTGCCAATTAATTATACAAATGCAAGCAGACAACCATGTAGCTTTTCTCTTTATATGATTTGTTGACTGCATATGACTTTTTAGCAGGTCTACATTCTTGAGCTGAAGAGAACAGACCATGCTTTCTCATGCTCTCTTTGCAGGGAACACACGTCTTTAGCAACCATTGAATCATCTCACTCTTGTATCAAACTGTATTTGTCTATCCTTCTGTTATGGTGTGAAAAATTGTCCAGAACAACACCTTTGCTGTGGCCGTCCACTTCATACATCATAGCACCTACTGCATTGGCAACCCACTTCACATTCGACCAACACGGGATGCCTGCATCACAGGGCGTATATTCACCAGGAAAACCTATGTCATCAGTGTTGTCAACACAAATATTTACCGGCAGCCACAACACAACACAACACCAGGTCTCCACCAATGACTGCCAGGGACTGCTACCCATTCACGGAGACTGCAGGACAACTTCATCAGAGGTCGCAGCTAGCGCAAGAACTACATTGATATGCCAGGCATGTGATCGCAAATAGTTCCGGCAGATACATCTGCCAAATGGGCTTTATAGGGCGGCACACTGCCGGCAAAGGGCAGTTCAATGCACCACTTGGAAGTATACAGACCTGCCACCCTGGCAGCCACAGCCAGATGCCTCTTCTAACTGGCTGATTTCTTGCAGAAGGACTTGGTATAGTCGACGAAAATCTTGACATTGTAGAATTGTTTTACTGTGATCCCTCCCCTTGAAGAGTCAGGTATTTTCCATTATTATTTGTTGTTTTATGTTTGTGACGATCCGCAGCTGGGATCGAGTCTGTTGTTCTTTTGGAGATTGTATTATTGTTTCATTTTGATGGGTTGAATAAACTGTTATCGGAACTTTGTTCTGTGCATTTCTATTCTGCTAGTGCAGATACTTCAGTGGCGACAAGTTGGTTCACTGGTTTCCTGCGTTTGGTCAGTTGTTGTCTGCTATGACAGATGGTATTCCAGGTATTGATGAACCCTCAGCACAAGTCACACCGCTGTTGGAAAGTATGCAACAAACGAAAAAGCTCATTATTCAGCATTTACAGGTGCTGTCCACCCCCCCTCCCTCCCCCCCACCCTTTTGGGTGCCCATGCGGTGGTTCCACCCAGCTTCCCTGCTTCTGGGGCTCCATGTCGTGCCTCCTGCATTTCCCAAGTTCAACAAATCCATTGAGCCTTGGGACAACTACGTGGCCCGTCTGGAGTAACACTTTATTGCTCATGATGTCACTGGTGATGTTCAGCATCATGCATTTTTTCTTACCTATGTGGGCTTGTTCGTTTCTTGCATACTTTCCAACAGCACTGTGACTTGTGCTGAGGGTTCATCAATACCTGGAATACCATCTGCCATAGCAGTCAACAACTGAGCAAACGCAGGAAACTAGTGAACCAACTTGTCACCACCTTGTGCAACAGTTGCATCCCGATGCAGAAGCTTGTACTCTCTCCTACTGGGTGTTGACTTCTAGCCTATTGGATTATTTTGACTCTCTCGTGGCAGCAGCACATCACAGGTTCTTCTGTTGTCAGAAGCTTCCCGCGTAATCATACAGCGAATGGATTACTACACTGCAAGGTCTCTCCCGTGACTGTCATTTTTTCTGTGGCAACCCCATTGCAAGCAGGCTTATGGCTCAGCACTCATTCATGATATGATTCTTGTCCATGCCCCAGATGATACCTTACAGACTGATCTTCTGAACCTGAAATACCCCTCTTTAGACACCTGTTTATCCATTATCCACACTCATGAGCAGTCCTTTCGCTCTGCTTCCACACTGCAGTCCCTGGCGCAGGTCTTCACCATCTGCCCCACGTGGCACCGGTTCGCATCACCGCAGCCACCGCAGCAGCACTGAGGGACCCCTCCTGAGGCCACGCCCGCCCTCCCGGACCAGGGCACCTTGGACGGCACTCCTCAACCTTTTCAAATGGATGCAGGGTCCTCCGGCACCATCATCGATGGGGATTCCCACTGTCAGTTGGGTTCACTATCGCTTCGTCCATTCGATACTTCCCTGAAGAGCTTTAGCAATGACATCACCTGAAAACGGGTGGTTCTTGACTTGGGTCCAGTACCTCACTCATGTCATGGTCCAGGTTTTGGTCCTCGCCGCCCCCAAGGCCACCAACTAATTCGGAATGGATCTTTTCCCTTACCGGGCCTTGACATACATGACTCGGGCCCAGCTGTCCAGTCGCCGTCAGCAGAAAATCACTTGCAGCATCTTATGGATGACTTCCCAGATGTGTTCTCTGCCACATCTCTAGGGGTCTCTGGGTTAAAGGCCCATATCACACGCCTTCCCTCAATGGTCCTGACGTTCCACAAGGCTCACTCGGTACCACCTGTTCTCCATGACAAACTATAGCAGGACCTTCACTGCCTAGAGGCTGAGGGCATCCTGACACCAGTCCACCATAGTCATTGGACTACACCCATTGTGGTCCTTGAGAAGCCGAACAGATCTCTTCGCCTTTGTGGGGATTTTAAGGCCACTGTCAATGCTCAGTCTGTTATTGGCTCCTATCCCATACCCAAGGTTGATGACATCCTGTCAGGTTGGCTGGAGGCAAGGTGTTTAGCAAAATTGACCTGCGGGATGCCTACCTCCAGTTGCCTTTGGATGAGTCATCGAAAATGATCTTGGTAATCAATACCCCTTTTGGGCTCTTCCATTGCACTCACCTTCTGTGGACAGCTAACTACCTAGATGACATCTTAATCGCTGGAGTCTCCACCCCAGACATGGCATGTAACCTCTGGCACCTCTTCTATGTTCTTCAGGGTGCTGTCTTACATTGCAACAAGGAGAAATGTCTTTGTTTTGTTCCTCAGGTGACATACCTCAGTCATGTTTTGAGCACTAATGGCATTCGAGCGATGCTCCAGTATGTTGAGGCTATTCAGCAGCTGCCACCCCCAAAGGACATCCCCCAGCTCCAGTCAGTTCTGGGTCAACTCAATTATTACCGCCATTTTATCCCACATGTTGCGGCTTTGGTGGAACCCCTTCACCACCTCCTCTGTAAGAATGGTTGCCGTCTTGTGAGACGGCGTTCTGCCAATCTGAAGTCTTCTCTCCTGACACTGAGTTGCCTTGCCCCTTATGAACCCTACAAGCCTCTCACCTTGGCTGCCAATGTGTCAGACTATGGTGTGGGGGCCGTCTTGTCTTGCATTCTCGGTAGAGTTAAGCGCCCAGTGGCCTTTGTCTCCAAAACACCATCCCCAACTCCACGTAACTACAGCCAAATTGAGTAGAAGGCCTTGGCCATCATGAAATCCACGATTTCATCTACGACTGTCGCTTCACCTTGTACACCGATCATAAGCCTCTGGTCTCGTTGTTCAGTGCTATGTCCACCATCCTCACGAGGACTGCTCGCCACCTCCAGCACTGGGCATTATTCCTCACTGAATATTCCTACAAAATCTGTTTTCGGGCCACAGCCCTCCACACCAACGCAGATCTTCTCTCTTTCCTCCAGGTGAGTGCCGACCCTAAGTTAGATGCTGACCCAGTTGCCTGTTTCCACCTGGATGATGCTGCTGCCCAGGTAGTATCTGATTTGCTGAAGATCTTCTCTCTCACCTCCCAGTGGGTGCTGACCCTGAGTTCGATGTTGAGCCGGTTGCCTGTTTCCACCTGGATGATGCTGCTGCCCAGGCAGTATCTGATTTGCTGCTGGATGCCAAGCTCGTCACGCATCACACAGCAGCCAACCCATTCAGCATGGGTGGCCATCAGACCATTGTCAGCTGCCGCAGCTGGGGGTCTGGGCCTACTGGCACCACCGCCAGGACCTGTCTGTCAGAGATGGGGTCCTCCTCATCTTGGGCGATAATGATTGTTGGCGGGTTGTGTTGCCGCCATCCCTCCACCAGCGGCCTTGGAGCTCCTGCATGTTGGTCACTGGGGGATTGTCCTGACAAAACGACTTGCCTGCCAGCATGTCTACCGGAGGAGGATGCACGCCGCCATCATCAGCATGGTGGTCTCATGTTCCTCTTGTCAACGGCACCAGTCAGCGCCCTCTTGACGCCCATTCCCATGGCCTCCTGCTCCTTCTCCTTCTCCTTCTCCTTCTCCTTGGTTCCGTTTGGACTTGGATTTCACAGGCCTGTTCCTCAGTTCCACCCAGCTTATGCTTGTGGACGCGGGCAGTGGGTTTCCTTATGTCTCCTGCATGTCCTCCATGGCATCCGCCGATACTGTCCAAGCTCTTTCCCACATCTTTGCCATTGAGGGCCTTCTGGAGACGTTGCTGTCTGACAACGGGCCTCAACTTACAGATGCTGAATTTACCTCCTTTTGCATGACCCTGGGCATCCAGTTTCATTCTGCATCTAATGGAGAAGCCGAACTGTTTGTCTGTACACTCAAAGTCCAGATGTCAAAATTGCGTCCCCAACACTCCCTGGACGACGTCCTTACTGTCTTTCTTTCCTCCTACCAGTCCACTGTTCAGGATGGGTCATCTCCAGCTGAAAAACTTCATGGCCGCCCTCATCAGTCCCCCTTATCTCTCCCGTTTCCGTCTTCTCCCCGCCCAGCTCCACCGCATTTGGCACGACCCCATTTTTCTCTGCAGAATCCAGTCTGGGTGATGGTGTTCACCCGGAATCGTCTCTGTGGGTCTCATCACTCATTGGCCACACTATGGCAGCAGTCATTCTTGACGATGGCACGGTGTGCCAGAAGCACACCGACCAGCTTTTCCCCTGGTGTAGTCCGCAGCCGACTCCTCTGCCGTCTCCATGGCTATCTGCTCTCAGGGATGATGTTGCTCCGCTCCCCATCTGACTGCCGCCTCCGCCATCCCTGCTGGTCACACCCCAGGCGGAACCTTCGGCAGAGGTCTCTACGCCCATGGAGGTGGAGGTGGATCCTGCACCTGCACCTGCCCCTGGTCTCCTGTTGCCAACAGCCCTGGGGCCCCATGTCGAGATGAGCCTTCCACTCCCCCCTGGGGGGGATGGATGGCGGGGGAGGGGGGGGGTGTGCTGTGGCCATTCACTTCATACATCATAGCACCTACAGCATCGGCGTCCCACTTCACGTCCAACCAACACGGGATGCCTGCATCACAGGGCGTATATTCACCAAGAAATCCTACATCATCTTTCTTGTCAACACAAATATTTACATTTGGCCACAATGCCAGGTCTCCACCAAAGGCCACCAGAGACTGCTACCCATTTGTGGAGACTGCAGACCAACTTCGCCAGACTTCGCAGCTAGCCCAGGAACTACTTTGAAACGCCAAGCACATGATCACAAATAGTTCCAGCAGACACATCCACCAAATGGGTTTTATAGGTCAGTGCACTGCCGGCAAAGGGCAATTCGACACACCGCTTGGAAGTATACAGAACTGGCAGCCATGGCCAGACACCTCTTCTAGCTGGCCGATCTCTTGCAGATGAAACTGGTATAGTTGACGAACATCTTGACATTGTAGAATTGTTTTATTGGGATCTCTCCCCGTGAAGAGTCAGGTCTTTTCTATTATTATCTGTTATTTTATATTTGTGACAATCTGCAGTTGGGATCGAGTCTGTTGTTCTTTTGGAGACTGTATTATTGTTTTGTTTTAGTGAGACCAATAAATTGTTTTCGGACTTGTGTTCTTTGCATTTCTATTCTGCTAGCGCAAATACTTCAGATTAATTGAGTAAAAACGACAATGACAGTCATTTCCATAAATGCATAATAATAAATTGACATGTGAGGGAACTTGAGCCCACTGCCTACAAACAAATTATCCTCTACACTACAAATTAAGATGTGGATTTGGAAATTGGACATTATTGCTGCTACTTTAGCCATCTAGTGGATCACAGAAAATTCATTTTTGTTTACTACTCACAAACAAGCACCCACCAGGGCAAATTACTGCAGGGTGTGATATAATACTTGGGATCCAAACCTAAATAATTGAAAATTTGATTTTGAAAAGTCACTTCAGTAAGGAAAACAGTACCAAGAATTCCTTCACAAATAATGGTGCTTTTTCACACACACAAGCAAAAAGATTGTTTTAAAGTAATTCAGGGAAATGCAGTTCTTAATCAATGTCAAACTGAAAACTTTGAATTGAAACTCATGTTTTTTTACTGGGAGTTTCTAGTGATTTCCATGGATTATCTTTGCAAAAATTCCTAATTTCTCTGACAAAGATGAAGCTTGCTCCTGTGTATGATGTTCTTCATCTCAACAGCTGAGAGAGAGAATGAAGCATCTCTTTATTTTAACTCTCCTACTTACAACATTCAGAGACATTATTATTTTTCTAGCTTCATGTCATAAAGTACTACCACGTATTATTCTTTGTCCTACTCTGAGGAGTGGAAAGAGTATCTGGTGCCATTCATTATGGGACAGGAACCACTTTGGCACTCATCAAGGTGTGTACTAATTTGCAGTATAACAAAACATGGCATAAGAATCACTTTGCAATGGCTACACACCTTTACTTGGCTGCCAGTGCTGCCAACCAGAAAATAATCTACATTTAGAAAATGCCAAAAATATGCTAAAGTTTATGGAAAATGCTGAAAAAATGGAAAATGCAATTACCTTAATCACCAAAAAATAACTATACCAATAAATAGTTCTAGCAAATTTTATTTCTATCTATTAACATCATTGACCTACTGTATTCTTGATCACCAATGTCATCTCTTAATGTTGATAAAAATGTGGTGTTAATATTTTCTTGATTACATTTGTGTAGTTATAAGTCAGCACTTTGGCTATCACTCATTTTTTAAATACTTGGGATAAGTGGTCAGAGGTCAAAATAGAAACTGAGTGAGGTGGCGCAGTGGTTAGACACTGCACTCGCATTCGGGAGGACGACGGTTCAATCCCGCGTCCGGCCATCCTGATTTAGGTTTTCCGTGATTTCCCTAAATCACTCCAGGCACATGCCAGGATGGTTCCTCTGAAAGGGCACGGCCGACTTCCTTCCTCATCCTTCCCTAATCCAATGAGACCGATGACCACGCTGTCTGGTCTCCTTTCCGAAACAACCAACCAACCATCAAAATACACTCCTGGAAACGGAAAAAAGAACACATTGACACCGGTGTGTCAGACCCACCATACTTGCTCCGGACACTGCGAGAAGGCTGTACAAGCAATGATCACACGCACGGCACAGCGGACACACCAGGAACCGCGGTGTTGGCCGTCGAATGGCGCTAGCTGCGCAGCATTTGTGCACCGCCGCCGTCAGTGTCAGCCAGTTTGCCGTGGCATACGGAGCTCCATCGCAGTCTTTAACGCTGGTAGCATACCGCGACAGCGTGGACGTGAACCGTATGTGCAGTAGACGGACTTTGAGCGAGGGCGTATAGTGGGCATGCGGGAGGCCGGGTGGACGTACCGCCGAATTGCTCAACACGTGGGGCGTGAGGTCTCCACAGTACATCGGTGTTGTCGCCAGTGGTCGGCGGAAGGTGCACGTGCCCATCGACCTGGGACCGGACCGCAGCAACGCACGGATGCACGCCAAGACCGTAGGATCCTACGCAGTGCCATAGGGGACCGCACCGCCACTTCCCAGCAAATTAGGGACACTGTTGCTCCTGGGGTATCGGCGAGGACCATTCGCAACCGTCTCCATGAAGCTGGGCTACAGTCCCGCACACCGTTAGGCCGTCTTCCGCTCACGCCCCAACATCGTGCAGCCCGCCTCCAGTGGTGACGCGACAGGCGTGAATGGAGGGACGAATGGAGACGTGTCGTCTTCAGCAATGAGAGTCGCTTCTGCCTTGGTGCCAATGATGGTCGTATGCGTGTTTGGCGCCGTGCAGGTGAGCGCCACAATCAGGACTGCATACGACCGAGGCACACAGGGCCAACACCCGGCATCATGGTGTGGGGAGCGATCTCCTACACTGGCCGTACACCACTGGTGATCGTCGAGGGGACACTGAATAGTGCACGGTACATCCAAACCGTCATCGAACCCATCATTCTACCATTCCTAGACCGGCAAGGGAACTTGCTGTTCCAACAGGACAATGTACGTCCGCATGTATCCCGTGCCACCCAACGTGCTCTAGAAGGTGTAAGTCAACTACCCTGGCCAGCAAGATCTCCGGATCTGTCCCCCATTGAGCATGTTTGGGACTGGATGAAGCGTCGTCTCACGCGGTCTGCACGTCCAGCACGAACGCTGGTCCAACTGAGGCGCCAGGTGGAAATGGCATAGCAAGCCGTTCCACAGGACTACATCCAGCATCTCTACGATCGTCTCCATGGGAGAATAGCAGCCTGCATTGCTGCGAAAGGTTGATATACACTGTACTAGTGCCGACATTGTGCATGCTCTGTTGCCTGTGTCTATGTGCCTGTGGTTCTGTCAGTGTGATCATGTGATGTATCTGACCCCAGGAATGTGTCAATAAAGTTTCCCCTTCCTGGGACAATGAATTCACGGTGTTCTTATTTCAATTTCCAGGAGTGTAGAAGCATGCTCACATATAAATATAGCTAGTGTGCTTTCAACCTTTGCATATTCATCTTTTTTTTTTATTTTTTTGTTTTCATGAGATCAGTTCTTGTTTGACCTTACAATGATTCCAAACCTCTGACATGTTTTGAAGATCAAAAATCTTTCAGTTGCAATGCTTACAGTATGCTTTTCTGGAGTCATTTTCGACAGGTTGAAGCCACTCTTTAAACTCGTACATAAACTCGCACCCTTAACAATAATGCTGGTTACATTTCACAGTTATTGTCAAAGTATTACCAGCAAACTCTAATCACTAATCTGACATCACCATCACACATTAATTAGTTACTAATGAACAACAAAACAAACAATCTCCAATCTGGATTTGTATGGAAGTTTCAGCCCTGAACTTTTGGGACACCCTCCCCCATGATAATGAATGATGTAGGATGTCCAAAGGTGTAAACTAAGACTTTTCTGATAGCACAGTCTTGTTTTTTGAACAAAAAACACACAACTGTTGACATATCAGGAATAGCTGCTAAAATACATGCTAACGCTCAATTGATTTTTTTCTTGTTACGTTACTTGAAAACACGCTAAATTTAGCCATGAAAATAATAAATTGGCAGCATCTATTGCTATGGTGCACAATACCATTACATAGCTAAGGTTGGCAACAAAGCATAAATATTCCGCAGTGACACAAAGACTCACCAATCACAGAGCGGTCAAGATAAAGTGTGTGACCACTACACATATTAGATCACTGAGGCTGGCAGCACATGAACACAAAACATGAGTGGGATGAAGTCGACTTCTGCCACTCCAGAGCTAGGAAGTTCTCATTCATCTCAACGTGAAAAGACCATATAACTCAAGGGGATTTTGATTTACGTATGACAGAGTGAACATTGCTGACAATAAGAGCCACAATAACTGATCAACATCTACATCAACATCAATATCAATATCTATATAATACTCCACAAGCCACCAAACAGTGTGCTGCAGGGGGTACCGTACTTCTGGTGTCACTAACTGAGCCCCCATTTGCTGTTCCACTTGTGAATGGCACATGGAAAGAATTATCCTTGGTAAGCTTTTCTATTAGCTCTAATCTATTGACTTTTCTCATCGTGGTCACTTCGCAAAAGATATGTGGGAGGAAGTATTTTGTCACCTGACTCTTCCCAGAAAATGCTCTCTTGGCATTTCAATAGTGAACCTCTCCATGATGCCCAATGCTTCTCTTGAAGTTTGTTGAGCATCTCTGTAACACTCTTGTGCAAACTAAATCATCTTGTGACAAAATGTGCCACCTCTTTTCCATAGTCCTACCTGGTAAGAATCCAAGATTGATGAACAATACTCAATAATCGGTCAAGCAAGCACCTTGAAAGCCACTTCCTTCATGGACGAGTTACATTTTCTTAAGATTCTTCCTATGAATATCAGTCTGGCATCTCCATTTCTTACTATTTGTTTTACATGGTCATTCTGCTTTAGGTTGCTCTATATATAGTTACCCCTAGATACTTGATGGTAGATACTGTTTCCAGCAATTTGTCACCAGTAGTGTAGTTGTACAGTAGTGGAATTCTTTTCCTATATATGCACAATATGTTACATTTTTTCACATTCAGAGTCAAGTGCCAGAGCCTGCACTATTTGTCAATCCTCTGCTAGTCATTCTGCAAACTGATACATTCTTCTGGCATTCCTACTTTCTTAGAGACAACTGTATCATCTGCGAACAGTCTTAAAGATTTTACGATGATTTCTACTATTATTTATAGACCCTGTAAACAGTAATGGTCCTATCACACTTCCTTGGGGTACTCCAGAAATTACCTTTACATCTGTTAATTTTGCGCCATTAAGAGTGAAGTGTTGAGTTCTGTCTGTAAGGAAGTCTTGTGTCCAGTTTCAGATCTTGTCTGTTTCTTGGTAAGCCTATAACTGATGGTATGTAACTGTGAACATGCACAGCAAAAGTTTATCTAGGTGGATTATAGTTATGTAACCCTTACATAATCTACATGAAGGGGGCTTGGAAAACACTGACTACATCTACATCCATACTTGCAGAACAGTGTAAAATGAGTGGCAGAGGGTACTACCATTGTATGAGTTATTAGGGCTCCTTCCTGTTGCATTCACGTATGGAGCATGGGAAGAATGACTATTTACATGCCTCTGTGCACACTGTAATTAATCTCACCTTGTACTCATAGTCTCTGGAGAAACAATATGGAAGAGGAGGGGGATTGTAGTACAAGGTCTGTTCAAAAAATTCTGGAACTTCATGCACAAACTCTTTCTAAGGTTACCTTTTATTTATTGTGCATGATCTACTTTGAAATACTCTCCTCCACAACTGACACACCGCTCCCAACAAAATTTCCATTTCCAGAAGCAGTCTTGAAATGCCTCTTGCTCGATTGCGCGAAACGTCTTATGTGAATTTTCTTTTATCTTGTCTCTCATTGCAAATCTTCATCCTTCCAATAGGATTTTCAACTCTTGAAATAGAAAAAGATTCTGCAGAGACTAGGTCTGGAGAGTATGGAGGACGAAGCAGCACAGTGATCTCGTTCTTCGCGCAATGGTCATGCACCAACAGAGATGAATGTGCAGGGGCATTATCATGATGCAAGAGCCACATTTCAGGCCATTGCCTTCTCACATTTTACCGCAGGTGTCACATCGCTTCCCAATAGTATCATCAATTAACAGTCTGTCCCTGTGGTACAAATTCATGATGAATTATTCTATCAAAAGTCAAAGAAATCTATCAGTGTGGCTTTGACATTTGACCTGACCTGAGGAGCTTTTTTGATCTTGCAGAACCCTTCCTGACCCATTATGGAGATTGAACATTGGTCTCAACATCATAACTACAGACTCACATCTCATCATCAGTTACGTTTATCTTAGGGAACTTTTTGTTCTAATCTGCATGGTCCAAGAGCTGTTCACAGATTGTGAGGTGAAGGTCTCTCTGGTCTGCACTCACAAGCCGTGGGACGAACTTGGTGGCAATATGATGCATTCCAAGATGCTGTATCAGGATTTCATAGCAAGATCCACCTGAAATGTTACATTCTTCTGCAATTTCTCGGACAGTCAGTCTTCAATTGGCATGTACAATTTTGTTGACGTCCCTGACATGAGCGTTATTGGTAGACGTTGAAGGGGGGTCCTGAATAAGGGTCATCTTTAACTTCCGGCTGGCCATTTTTAAACAGTATGAACCATTCATAACACCAAATATGGTTTAAGCATTCATCATCATGGGCTTCCTGCATCATTTGGTGTGTCTCTGTCAAGGTTTTCTTAAGTTTCAAGCAAAATTTAATGCAGACACATTGCTTCTCTAACTCTGCCATTTAGAAATTCGCAAACTGTGCAACACAATGTTCTACTCAATACAGCACTGAACAATAACTGACAGGTACACAACAACGAAACTTCTGGTAGTTACGCATCAAACTCAGGCGTGTGCACGGATGCCAACCGCACTTTGGGAACACACCACTGGTGTGAAATTATGAATGTTCCAGACTTTTTGAACAGACCTTGTACATTCCATGTGTTATCATTTCAAACCAGTTTTTTAAACTTTGTAAGTTGGCTTTCTCAGGATATTCTGCTTATATCTTCATGTGTCTGCAAGTTCAGTTTCTTCAGCATCTCTGTCACACTCTCACATGGTTCAAACTACGCTCTGACTACTTCTGCTGGCCTTCTCTGTACACTGGTATGTTCAATACCCCTGTTAGTCCTGTTTGATATGAGTCCCACACACTTCAGCTATATTGTAAGATGAGTCACAAGGGTGATGATTAGAACAAAAGAAGAGTGTTCATTAAATTAATGTTTAATCTGTGTTCTGTTTGATTTATTACATATAAACAGTTGCACAATGGGATCATGGCAACTGAAAATTCAAGTCAGCACTGGAACTTCATGGAATAAACAATAAGGGAGTTGTTGAGAACAGCTAGTAGAGAGATTTCATTGAAAGGCAAAGGCTGCAACATTAAGAAGAAATTCATAACAGTCTACTGTAATGAACTTATATTACACAGAATTATATCAGTATTCAACCTTCGATCTATGCTGTGTTAAGAAGATAATTTGCATTTTACAAGAGAATATTAAGTCTGACCACTGCCTCAGAAGCCTTATGATTGGAAAGGTCAAAACAATTTAGTAAATGCATTTTGTGTCAAAGCAGTGTTCATTAACTTGTAGTTTGTATTGAAACTTTTATTATGCATCATAAATATGGACAAAATTTATCCAATCATACACAAGTTCCACTAATTATCAGAGTAGCAGGTCTATAACCTTATATTATATGGCAGTCATATACTAGGGCTTGGATTATATGTAACCATTCAATTACTATTTTAGAACAAAATAAAATCGAATTTACAAAACTGCAAAAGTAGCTTTGAGGAACTAGGTGGTGAATTTTCTTCATGACATAAAGACACCTTGTGACACCCAATTTTTGAATCTGTGCATGACCAAATGAACACGAGAGGGCTGTGGGCTGTTGCAGTTGGCTGTATGACAACTGCAGTGGGCACATAGAGAGCTCATTCATTACCAAGAGATAGTTTTTCCTATGCAGTAGCAAGAGGGGTGGAGGGAGGCTCATGCAGTAGCAGACAGCCATGGGCTACCATATCTGAACAGCTGGCAGCTATTTGGACTTTGGAGTGGGACCACATTGTGTTTTCTGTTAACTGAGAGGTATATAAGGCTATGTAGCAATTGAAGGGACAGCAAACATTTGCGGTATTCTGGTGAGCTCTTCTGCTATACTTCAAAGTCTGAGGGCACAGTTTGCTACCTGATTGAAACAGCCAGACAACTAAGTCTACTTATAACAGTTTTCACTGGTCTCATCCTTCTAGATTACTCCAGGTTGCATCTTAGCAGAAAGAACACCCTATTGCTCTCTGTAGTTACCTATTAACGCTTTGTTGTAATCCTTCACCCCATCAGCTGTGGGGCCATTTGTAGACTGTTTGAGCAGCCATCAGTACAATTATCAGCTTCAAGGTTGTTGGTAGCAACCTTTGACTTCAAATCAGATTTGAGGATTGTCAGCTGCAGCTTCACAGCAGTTCAGTAGTATGATTTAGCTACTAGACACTACTCGACACAGCCAACTTGCACCCTATCACTGGAAACACACCAGTGCATAACTGTGTCTATTTCAGTGCAAAAAAAGTAAGTTTGTAAACTTTTATACGAGTAATAAGACCTGTTCTGCTTTACTTGGACAAAGTTAGCTTCAGTCTACCAATCTCCAATAGTTTTAGTGCTCTAGAGACTGTGGACAAAGGAATGTAGAGTTAAGAAATAGTCTAACAGTACAGCTCTCTGGTAGGATGCAAATAAAGGAACGTTGCGATTTAATGTTCCACCTATGATTAGAGATAGAGTATAAGTTTAGATTGAGGAAGGATGTTTGGCATGGAGCAAATGCCATATTTTACAGACTATAGGACACACTTTTTTCTTCAAAAAATTGTCTCCAAAATTCAAGTGTGATTTACTTGAAATTAATGTAAAAATGTTGGATTTACAAGTGTTTGATTTACATTTCTTGCCAGTCTTAAAAATGGTCATATATTCAATACCGCAGGAAACCAATCTCTATCTGGCAACACTGGATTCACCTGGCAGCAGCAGTGCACTGATGCAATGAACATGATTTGTATGGATTCATAAGCTTGTTAACACTGTCTCCCTTCCCACCCCACTGTCACAAACCCAGAACACTGTCTACCCTATGACGGATCATGAAGTCTACAGTGCCAGTGAACTTGAATTGAAAGTCATGTGTGTCATCGGTAACAGTACAATAGTTTTGTTTGTAGCTAGTTTTGTAATGGAAAAAAGTAAAAGATATTAATATGATGCGGCTGTTAATTGAAATTATTAGTGTTGTGACAGTGCCACAACATTTAACAGTGCCGCCACGACAGTACGCACAAACGGCGATAGAGGCGCTCCGTAACTCGGCTGAGCGCGGGAGCGCCACCTAGCTACGAACGGCGCCGGCCGCATGTCACGGCACGGTAGTCGAATGAGAGATACTGAGTTGTTATCATGTAACCAGCTTTTGTTTCTAAGTGAGTGTGTTTGAATATCCACACAATTATTGGGGATTAAAGGTTATAACACTTAGCATATGCAGAATAACATGGAAACATAGCAGCTGAGCGGCACTTTGGCTCTCCACCAACAGAAGAACCCTTTGCAATTGGCAGGCTAGTAAAAAAGAAAAGAAAAAATGAGGAAGACTAAATGAGCTAATAGAGGACTGGATGCAAAATCGCCAAAACTAGAAGGAGACATATTGAATGGATTCAAGGACACCATCAAAATGGCATTGGAATTACAAAAATGATCCAAATACATGCTCATAAGCTAGCACTACAATGGAACTTAACAGGCTTTAAGAGTGGAGCTGGTTAGTGCTACAGGTTTATGGAGTGTCATGGACATAGCATACAAACCAAAGCCAAAATATGAAAGAAGAAAATTCAGATGATGATTTTCAGGGATTTTAAAGGTCAGTTCAGTTTTATAAAATAAAAACTTTTTTTAGTCTGGCTTTGCAGTCTGATAATAAAAATGGTAAAGAAGTTACTTTTTTAAAAAATTGCTCAAAAATTAAGGTGTGTCTTATAGTCTGTGACATCTTATAGCCTGTGAAATGCGGTAATGGAAAGACAGGGGCCTCATTTCAAGCGATGACTTCAAAGAATCATAGTTTTGATAAAGAAGTTCATATTACATACTTTCATGCCTGTTGCCTCATGGAGTAAAATTAAACAAAATAGGGTGGAAGATGTTTATAGGTTTGCATTCTGGGAAAATACAGCCAACATAATCAAGCATTTATTCCTGCAGTATGTAGATAAGTATTGTTTTATAATAAGTATATTTGGCTATGTAATTATTAATGCACCAATAGGAGATAAACAACAGATAACGGAAAATGTAGAAGCTTCTCTGCTAAAGTTACTACATAAAAACTAGTCTGAGTAATTACTAATGGTTAATAACAGTTTAATGGCAATTGTAACTTCGCACCAATAGTGCGTTGGAGCGAAATGCTGTTGGCATCCGTGTTTAATGTGTAACTGCTGGAAGTTTCATTGTTGTATGTCTGTTAGTTATTGTTTAGTGCTGTATTGAGTAGAAAGTTCTGTTGCACAGTTGGCGAATTTCGAGATGGCTGAGTTACATGATCAATGCGTCTGTATTAAATTTTGCATGAAACTCAAGAAAAGCTTTACAGAGACACACCAAATGATGCAGAAAGGCTACAGTGATGGGTGCTTAAGCCTTGGTGTTACGAATGGTGCACTTGGTTAAAAATGGCCAGTTGGATGTTAAAGACGATACTCGTTCAGGACGCTCTTCAACATCTACCAGCGGCGTTCATGTCAGAAACATCTATGAAATTGTGCATGGTAACCAAAGACTGACTGTCCAAGAAATTGCAGAAGACTCTCACATTTCAGTTGGATCATGTTTTGAAAGCCTGACGCAGCATCTTGGAACGCATTACAGCTCAGGAGTCAAGACCAGAGAGACCTTCATCTCGCACTCTATGAAGAGCTTTTGGATCACACAAATGACAATGACCAAGGTTCAGTCTTCACACTGGGTAGGGAAAGATCTCTCAAGACCAAAAAAAGCACCTCAGGTCAGATCAAATGTCAAAGCTGTGCTGATGGCATTTCATGCAATCAAGCAAGAGGCATACCAAGACAGCTTCTGTAAGTGGAAATGGCACTGGGATGGTGTATCATTTGTGGAAGAGAAAATTTCAAAGGAGACCATGCGCAATAAGAAAAGGTAAGTGCAGGAAAATTTTGTGGACAAAGTTCTGGAATTTTTGAACAGACCTTGTATTATGCATTACAGGTTATTATATTACTCTGCAATGATAGCAACGGTCCATGGTATTTTAAAGATGAATCAAAAGTTCTAGGAACCAATTTAGATAACATGCAACACGCACTTGGAAAACAAGCAGATGGGATAACACAAAGAACTGAAGGCTGTAGTAAAACTGACTGTGTATTTTGATAGTAAATTAGCAGTAAAACAGATAAATGTATTACTAATGCTGTAGCAGTTATGAGACTATTTCATGCAGTGAAGATGACAATGGTCAAAGTGGAATTACCATTCTTTATTTGTTGCCTTGGATGTACCAAAATATTGAGCTTCCTGGTCAATGAGAAGATTGTCAATACTGAGGAAGATGTTCACAGCTGAATACAGAAACAGACAAGATTTATTTGTGAAAACTGATTCAGATTCTTTAGAATATGGAAGCTAAGAAGAAAATATCGTCAATGTGTTTTAATAAATCAGAGAACTGATTGTCCTTGAATTCCAAGAAATTACTCTAAGTGGTACCCAAAAAACCAAATGAATAAGTTTGAATCTCCTTGGTTCCAACAACTATATCGCTGTCCCCTGCTCAAAAGTGTACCAGTAACTTCATTTGTGAATGAAACAAGAAAAGGAATGACTGGCAGTGGTACAAGATTCCTCCATCATGCACCATACAGTGGTGTGCCATGTATGTAGGTCTGTTCTGTACACCAACATCTTCATCTACAGTTACATCTACAGCTATACTCTGCCAACAACCATGAAGTGCATGGCAGAGGGTATGTCTCATTGTACCAGTTATTAGGGTTTCTTCCTGTTCCACTCACATATGGAGTGTGCGAAGAATGAATGATTGATTTATTGAATGCCCCTGTGTGAGCTGTAATTATTCTAATCTTATTCTCACAATCCTTATGTGAGTGACAAGTACGGGATTGTAGTATATTCCTAGAGTCACCACTTAAAGCCGGTTCTTGAAACTTCGTTAATAGACTTTCTCGGGCTAGTTCACATGCATCTTCAAGAGTCTTCCAGTTCAGTTCCTTCAGTATCTTTGTGAAACCCTACCATGGATTAAACAAACTTGTAACCATTTGTGCTGCCCTTCTCTGTATACATTCAATATCCTTTGTTAATCCTACTCAGTACAGGTCACACTCACTTGAACAACATTCTAGAACCAGTCGCACGGGTCATTTGTGAGCAATATCCTTTGTAGACTGATTGCACTTACACAGAATTCTATCAATAAACCAAAGTCTACACCCTGCTTTATCTAAAACTGAGCCTATGTGATCATTTCATTTCATATCCCTACAGAGTGTTACACCCAGGTATTTGTATGAGTTGGTCAGTTCCAACAGTGACTCATTGATATTATAGTCATAGAATACTATGTTTTTTTTTTTTTTTTTTTTTTTTGTGAAGTGCACAATTTTACATTTCTAAACATTTAAGCCAAGCTGCCAATCTTTGCACCATTTTGAAATCTTATCAAGACCTAATTGAATTTTTATGCAGCTTCTTTCAAATACTACTTCATTAGAGATAACTATATCATCTGCAAAAAGCCTGATGTTACTATTAATATTGTCTGCAAGATCATTAATATACAGCATGAACAGCAAGAGTCCCAACACATTTCCCTGAGGTATAACCGAGATTACTTGTATTTCTGACAATGACTCTCCATCCAAGATGAAGTGCTGTCCCCTCCCAACCGAAAAGTCCTCAATTCAGTCACATATTTCACTTGATACCCCATGTAATCATACTCTTTACAATAAGAATAGAAGTGGCACTACATCAAATGCTTTTTGGAAATCAAGCAATACTGCAGCTACCTGATTGCCTTCATCCAAAGCTTTCAGTATGTTAGGTGAGAAAACTGCAAGTTGGGTTTCACATGATTGATGATTTTGGAATCCATGCTGGTTGGCATGCAGGAGGTCATTCTGTTCATGATACCTCATTATGTTTGAGCTCAGAATATGTTCTAAGATTCTAAGATAAATTGATGACAAGGCTACTGGATGGTTTCATGGATCCCTTCAACTACCCTTCTTGTAGGCAGGTGTGACCTGTGCTTTATCAAAGAACTGGGCACCTTTTCTTGTTCAAGGGATCTATGATATAGTTAGAAGAGGGGCTAACTCAGCCACAAATTCAGATGATTAGTAGTGTTTTAGGGCGCACAACAGCGAGGTTATCAGCGCCCGACAAATTCAGTATAGAATCTGACAGGGATTCAATTGGGCCTTGGAGTTTCGTTCAATTTTTACTATTTCACCTGTTTCTAAACACCACTGACGCTAATACTTATTTCATTCATCTTTTCAGCAATATGAGGATTAAATTGGAGCAATTCTCCTGGGTTCTCCTTTGTAAAGTAACATTTGAAAATGGAGTTAAACATTTCACCTTTTGCTTTGCTACTCTCAATTTCATTTCTGGTCTCATTCATTAGGGACCTAAACTGGGTGCCACTAACAGCCTTTACATACGACTCGGATTTCTTTGGCTTCTGTGAAAGATAATTTGACAATATTCTGCTCTGGTAGTCACTGAAGGCCTCATGCATTGCTTTCTTGACAACCAAATGTGTTTAATTCAGCATCTCTCTACCTATAGCCCTACGTTTTGTTTTATACCTCTGTTTCTTTAGAAGTTTCTTTACAGTGATTGTATACAATGAAGGTTCCCTTCTATTATGGACTGTTCTACTCGGTACATATCTATCCAATGCGTGATCAAAAAATGGAAAATCCAGGATGGAATGTATTTTCATAATATCTGTGTAAGGTCAGTTATTCTTTTAAACTTGAGCCACAGTTGTGGTTCCTGCCCTGAGCTGAAAGTTCCAAGTTCCTCATTAAGATATGACACTACTGACTTTATATATATTAAAAACAAAGATTCCATGACTTACCAAATGGGAAAGTGCTGGTAGATAGGCACAATAAAAAACACACAAATACACACACACAAAATTTCAAGCTTTCGCAAACAGTTGCTTCGTCAGGAAAGAGGGAAGGAGACGGAAAGATGAAAGGAAGTGGGTTCCCTTAAAACCCAAATCCTTTCGTCTTTCCCTCTCCTTCCCTCTTTCCTGACAAGGCAACCGTTGGTTGCGAAAGCTAGAATTTTGTGTGTATGTTTTTGTTTATGTTTGTGTGTCTATCGACCTGCCAGCGCCAGCGCTTTTGTTTGGTAAGTCTCATCATCTTTGTTTTTGGATATATTTTTCCCACGTGGAATGTTTCCCTCTGTTATGTTCATATATATATATATATATATATATATATATATATATATATATATATATATATATGGTTTAGTTGTCCTTTGTACTCTGGTAATCATTGTTGCCACAACCGTGTCACGGTCACTTACACCACTTTCAATACAACATGTTTCCTACATGAGTGGGGTTACTAACTTTTTGTTATCAGTTGTTTCAAAGAAGGCATTTAGTACTGTTTCACAGGACTTACCACACCCTCCATTAACAAAACTGTAATTTTCCCAATTAGTTGTTGGATGATTAAGGCCTCCACCAATGATTACAGTATGATCGGAGAATTTATATATAAGTGAATTAAGGTTTTCTGTAAAGTTTTTGGTTACAACAGCAAACAAGCGTGGTGGGTGATGAAAGGATCCAATTGTCATTTTATGCCCACCCTTGATACTGTGTCTTGCCCACTCAGTCTCACATGCAACTTCAATTTCTATCTCAGTGGATTTGAGTTTCGTGTCTACTGTGCCAAATACACCACCTCCATATCCCACTTGCATATCTTTTCAAGTTTCCCTGAAGATCTCATTGTTATCAATTTCACATTTCAACCAGCTTTCTGTATCTAGTATTATGTGAGCTTCACAGCTTTTCATGGGTGGTTTGAACCCTGGCACTTTGTTGTGAATGCTTCACCAGTTTACCACTAGGTTTTAATACTCTTACCGGTGGGAGGTATTTCTTTCAGTCTTACACTGATACTTCTGGGTTTCCTACAGCTATCTTTATCTGGATTGGATGGAGAGTCACCTAATTAAAAAAAAAAAATACCTTGTGTGCATCCCATAGACAGTCAGCTACCTGAGTAGCAGCCTTTGATGTGTAGTGTTCACCTGACCTTTTAAGGGGGCCCTACAGTTCTCAAACCTATGGTGCAAGCCCAGGAAGATACAGCCTAGCTTGTCACAGAACTTTCAATGTCTCTGGTTTCCTTCCACTCGACTTAGAACCAAAGGGCCTTGATCAGTTCTGAGGACAATGCTGCAAATTATGAGCTTGTTTGAAACTCTATGTGCAAAGCTGGTCTTCTCAACCTCCTCTGCCAATCACCGGAATAGCCCGAGTATGACCTTGGCGCCCAGATGACAAGCGTCATTTGTTCCGATGTATGCCACAATCTGCAGTTGGCTGCACCCCGTTCCCTCAATGGCTTCTGGAATAGCCTCTTCAGTGTGTTGAATAAGGACCCCAGACATACAGACTAAGTGCACCTGTTGTCCTTTCCTGTCCCTTGCTGCCATTTCCCTAAGGAGTACCATCATTCACCGTACGTTTGAACTAATTAACAGACCCCTACCCTTTTGTGCTTGCCTCCTCTTGACACCAGACAAAATAAGTTTCCCCAAAACTGGTGAAGAGAATCCCACTAGCTCAGTTTCAGTTCCAGTAAGAGAGAGCAACTCAATCTTGCTTAGAGGGACTGGTACAACACCCTGAGTCCTCTCGGTCCCCATCCACCCTGTACAGGACGCACAGATCTACTATTGGCATGCCACTTGTAGTCAAGTGGATGAGTAATGACAGATCCCGTGCTTTCTGCAGAGGAGACAGGATCTATAGGAGAGGGCAGTACTTGAGGTACATGACACTAGGGAGCTTTTCCAAAACACCGATTCGCAGCACCTCCAATCGTTTGACAGTAGTCAGGGCAGTTTCAGCTGCTTACAAATGTCAACCAATTCACCCATATTCGAGAACAGCATTCACCGTGGGATTACGTTTTGGCTGGTGCAGTGTATTACAAGACAGTGAAAAAATAACTTTAAACTAAGCCGCTGATTGTGTTTAAATCTATTGAGCTAAAAAGCTGCTAATTCTCTGTAAGAATTGAAGTAAATACACAAACTGAGATTTATATTACGGCAACACAAAACCCTGTGGTAAAAATTACTAATTTCCGAAAATGTTCTGAGGTTAATTGTAACTGTTTGTGAACTTGAATACAGAGTTATTTACAATAGATGCAGATAATATAAAGAGCTACTCCTCTTTAAGGGAAAACTAGACGTAACACAAAATGTTAGTCAGAATATCTGCTACAGTAATTAAATCACAAATGCCAGTTTACTACAAATTGCTCATGGATTATGCAAAGGAAAATGGTAGCTTCCAAAAATTATCAAAAATGCACTATTATTTGCATTGATATACAGTGAAATCAGGGGTAATGTAGTCTTGTCAGAACTGTGAACAAGAAATACTGATCTGCTACAAAATAAATTATGTATCCAAAATACTCATACTGGTAACTTACAAAAATATAGTTTTGTAAACGCCTGAAGATTCTCAAAAATAACCCATTTCTCACATAATTGTACAATGAAATTAGAGAACAATATACCACCAGATAAACAGCAGTCATACAGGGTGAACATTAATAAAACTGGCAAACTGCAGGGGCGGATTCCTGACTCGAAATGGAGGAAAAACGTTCCTAAGAATGCGTGTCCAGAAATTCATCATTGACACAGTAGATGCCACTGACAGATGATAGTTCCTCTGACCGTGTGCCATGTGTTAATTGTGTTTTGCAGTCTGTGTGATTGATGCAGTACACTATAAGCAGCAGATTGGTATGGGATTCATGTCTGAAACAAGCTGAGATGTTGTTTCTGTACAGCCAAGCAGGTAGAAACAGTTAAGAGACAGCAAGGCTATATCACGATAAGCACCCATACAGACATCAAACGCATCACACAACATGTCATGGCTTTTTTTTGGGTGTTTGTGTGATCGTAGGTCCATTCAGGCAGACGAGTGTGCAGGGCTGTGCATACACCAGACTTGGAAGCAGGGTTCTACAAGATATTGAGACAAACTCTGGTACAAGCTCCAGGCAAGTGGCCCACCAATATGACGTCAGCCAAAGTACGATTATTTGTATCCAGCATGGTAACCACTACTATCCCATGTAGACCACTTTGAACATCTGTTGTGATATAGATGCAATGTAGCTCTGTACCGTGTTCCGGAATGATGTGTGTCGTTGCGCACACACCGTCCATTCCCAGACACGTTTTATTAATGTTCACTCTCAATTGAATTTTGGATGGCATAAGTGTGGATATCATTAAGCAGTATAGTAATAGTTTATTATTAATACAGCACACAGTTTAACTTGATGTCTTTGTCTTGTGTCCATGTGTACCTTGATTTGTTTCACATTGGTGAAGGCTCTCCTTATATCTATAAGGATCTTTGGAACATGCATGAATGTGTGAATGACATCATGATGGAAATCCTTCAGAGAAGATGAATGAGAAAAGATATTAGGTGACAAAGAGATGCAGCTGTTTGAAATTACTTAAAAATGAATTGGCATTAAACTGATACTGAATGTTTGTACTTTCTCAGACTATCTTTTTGACATAATTATTTATTTATTCTTCTCAATCACAGCCCACTAACTGAGAAGTTAAAACAGGCCATACGATTCACACTTTTGTGGATAACAATAAATGCACATATTAATTATTTATATCTGATATTTAATTTAAAAAATTCCAGTGCTAAAAATGTGAATATTATAAAAATGCTATTACTATGACTACTTTCTACCACTACAAAACCACATTAAAATCTTTAACCAATTACCCAACAAGTAATACTGCTGTCAGTAATCAGAATCTGTTCAGTTTTTGTTCATTTTTTATGGTGCACTTAAAATGTAGATGATTTTTCCACTACTGGATCCACACTCATACCACCATGGTCAAAAGTCATTGTCTACTGGATTCCTTGAGCATAGGGCAGCACATTAGTAGCAGATCCACTATAACAGGCAATTCCACGATTCACTGTTACATCTTAGAATCCACAATTCCATGACCACTTCCATCAATGCAATGTAGATTCATGGGAAACCATTCCATTCAGTGGTTGCCAAGCTGTTGTCTTCTCTCCATCTGTAGAATATATTGTCTAGCTGGGATGACAGTATGCTGACAGATGGCTGAATGTCTTGTGAAGTCTTCCTTGGTCCTTGTGGATACTGTGACTGCAGCATCATCCACAACATTTTTCACAACCTACATTGATGTTCTGTCTCATCTTCTTCTTCATGGGTGTCAGGAAGCAGAGTTTCCATTAGCAGGGCAATTTACTGTTCCCAACTTTCCGTTATTATACCATCATTTCTTTTGACCATGGATAGGACTGGTGGTGATCATATTTTCTCACAGGCTATTTTCCATGGTAATCCTCAGGAATTGGTTTCTAAGTTAGTCAGCATGACTTATTCCCATTGTTTCATTTTTGATTTCCATAATTCTTCCTAAAAACTTTGATTAACACATCTGTATCTATGCAGCCTTTAGATTCTTTCTTCTCGGGTCATGCTGCTCTGGTATAGCTTTCTGGCTCTTCTTGTTTCACATCTCAATTACTGCAGTGCCTTTGTGCAGACACAAGAAACTTATCTACAAGGATATGTTGATAAGTATCAACATATTAACAGAATATTCCGTCGGTTCTTGGTAGAACAACATTATAATAATAAATGAAAAGCACCAGTTTGCTTTTGTTCTACAATATTACTTTTATTGCAACGCCTGAAGATGGCCTTGTAAGCCGAAAACCGGTTAGCAATAAAAGTAATATTGTAGAACAAAAGCAAACTGGTGCTTTTCATTTATTATTAAGTATCAACATCTCCATTGCTCTATGTACAGCCACATTCTGTTCTTGTACACTAACATCTACATCGTCACTCAGTGATGGACTTCCTGCATACTGTAACACCCTCCTCAGGTCTTCATAGTTAGCCTCCTTGATGTTGCATTTGGGCTTTATGTGCAAATTTTCTATGGTGTCTTGGATTTTCTTTCCAGTGATGGTATAGGGTATGGTCTTCCTTAAAACACTGTTGTATCTATACAGCCTTCAGATTCTTTCTTCTCAGGCCATGCTGCTCTAGTACAGCTTCTTGGCTCTTCTTGTTTCAAATCATTCACTGTTGTACCACTCTCAGCCTTCCGGCCTTTCACATAGTGCATCACTGCCATGTTTGCTAGAGTGACATCAATATCTGACATTGCTCTGGCCCTTCCTTCACAGGTTGGTAGATGCATGGTGTACTCAATACCTGTGGGTTGAGTTCCATAATGGCTTCTTCTAGTTGTCTACCATTATCATCAATCAGGCATCTGCAGCACAACACGAACTTCGTCTCTGCTCTCACTGGTATACACAAGAGGCTTAATTCATCCTAGGTGACTAACATACTTTAGTCTTAGCAGATACTCTTTGACTTCATCACTAAACTGAAGCCGGCCACGGTGGCTGAGCAGTTCTAGGCACTTCAGTCCGGAACCACGCGACTGCTACGGTCGCAGGTTCGAATCCTGCCTCGGGCATGGATGTGTGAGGTTTAAGTAGTTCTAAGTTCTAGGGGACTGATGACCTCAGATGTTAGGTCCCATAGTGCTCAGAGACATTTGAACCAACTAAACTGAAAATACACAGAAACGAGGATGCAACTCTCCTTTATGGTTAACATTTCCACACAGATTGTGAGTTCTGAACAATACTGTGATATTTTTATCACTGCAATGGCCCTGTTAAGTACTATTATTGCTGCCATAGGACGTTGCTCTTGGGTGACAGTATGGGTAGTTATTGGCATGTTGGGGATCTTTCCTGATTTAGTATATGGTTCTTAGATCCACAACTAACTTCAACTCTTCTGCCACTTTTCTAGCCTCCTACAATACAACGGAATTTCTCATGGCATTTAAGCTGTCCTGTTTTCATCTCTGTTAAAGATGATGGAACAATGATGATTTAAAATGGGGACAATTAGACAATCTAGCCATTCTTATCTGTAATCCCATATTAGACAACCATACGTCACCACAAAGTGTTTGTACAATATATCTAAGGAAAATAAATCAGTACTTCTGGCAGAAACCTGTTTTAATAACTTCTCCAGTTTTTCCACTTCTGTTAGAAGGTTGTTAATTGGAGATGGATTCTATCTGTGAAAACAAGTACAGGAACAGTAACATAATCTCTTTTTGGTGCATATTCCTTACCATATATCTTAATGCATCATCTCTTGCAACCTAGTGAGATGCATAATGTTTTCTATGCTTTCATAAAGTTGTGGTGTATCTGTTCCAGTTTGTGTTCTATTGCCCACATGTCTGTGTTAGGTATCTGTTTCCTGTACAAACTGGCTCTCAGTCTCATACTGTTTTTGTTCCAGATTCAATCCTGCATTGGAAATTCATCTTTTAATTCTGTAGGTGACACAGTTTCATCTATTTGTAAGCTATTGCTTTCTACATATAGCTGCCAATTTGCCTTTATCATACATCACTCTTACTTCCACCTCTAAACTTGCTTCTCTATTAAACCACATAGTTCTGAATTTGTGCCAAAAAATTCTTTCTGACTTTTTCAGAGGTGCACGAAGCTCGACTTTGGACTGTGTCACATTCTCTTTTTTATGGTACTTACTGCTTCCTTTTTACCAGAAAAGCCTCACTTTTTTGGTGTCCCATCTCCTCTCCCTCTCCCTTTCCCTCTCCCTCCTCCTCCTCAATGATGATTTATATTTTTTACTTAGATGACACACAATAGTTTCATTACAGTCCTCATTACTTTCTATTGTTATGAGATGCCTGTCCATAATCTGTCCTTAAAATCTCCTTTGTTAGGAGGGTTTGATATGTGTGACATTCATCTCTATTACCTCTCCACTTTTTGCTTTTATATTCACATGGCGCACACACACAATGCTGCTTGTTTGCTTTTATTCCAGTTTTTTCTGATATGGCCTTCTTCCCCACAGAGTCCACATGTTACTACCTATTTACCACAATGTTTTGCCAGTGATCCAAGGTCTTGGCATTGCATGCATCACCTCACTACGAGGTAGACTTTTACTGAAACTGTAAGAAATCTAAGATACCACTATCCTTTTTGCCACTTCATGAGAGATGTTCTAACCTCATAGCTCACTTCAATAATTTGATAGACTGCTTTACTTCCCGATGGTCCTGTCCTGAATCATGCTGTAAAGACATTGTCACAATTTATCTTGGTCAGTTCATCTTCAAGGTTCTGCATGTATATTGTGTCTTTTAGTGTCTTTGCACCTCCGGGATGTCATGCAATATCATGAAACGTTCCAAAAATGGCTCTGAGCACTATGAGACTTAACTTCTGAGGTCATCAGTCCCATAGAACTTAGAACTACTTAAACCTAACTAACCTAAGGACATCACACACATCCATGCCTGAGGCAGGATTCGAACCTGCGACCGTAGCAGTCACGCGGTTCCAGACTGTAGCGCCTAGAACCGCTCGGTCACCCCAGCCGGCATCATGAAATGTCTCTTTTTCTTATGTTGCTTACATCTCAGTCTCTCTTGCGTCTTTTTGTTGCTCACTATCTTTTCCATGTCACTTTCTGTAGCAGTTTTCAGAATGATTACATTATTAGTTTGCCTGATCTTCTTTATACAAGTTTTTGGCATTTATTAAGGGTGTTGTTTTTTGTTGTGTTACCTTTACCTCTTTATTTGTTCACAGCTTTAAGAAAAAACTATTTTGTTGCATACTTCATGCGGGTGTGATTTTAGCAGCAGGAGCTGCTTCAGCTCCATCTCTACTACGAGGCATCACTGGCACTGCACATGAATATATTTTCTCTGGTTTTTGTGAATTTTCTGTTTAATTGTCATTTTCTTTTTGTAGTTGTTCCAACTTACTAATTAATAATGACTGCTCTATTGTCCACTGTGATATTTTAATCTCTAATTCCTCTTGTAATTCACCTTCTCTTTTCTGTGTCATTTATTGCCCAGAAAATTCATTTATAATAAATACCATCAAGTTTTTGTATGGCTGTTGTACATTCACCACTTCTCTAATTGTTGCAGTTTCCTTTTTGGCATTACCATTGGAATTAGTCATGCCAGTTTCTGCCATCTCTTTCCAGTTAGCTGTCCTGACTGCATCTGTTTGACCATTTGATGTGAGCTGCCTTCTTCTGGATTGCCAGAAGCAGTGCCATACGTGCTGGGTGTTGCTCGTCTTGTGCTGGCCACAAATGGTCAGGACAGCACCCGAAGTAGGACTACTGTCCACATGTGCCTCCTCAACTGACTTAGCACGAACATCGACTCGCATTCTGTACCAGTGGGAGAGCGACGGTTCTTTCACCGATCGCACTTAAAGCTTTAAAAACTCACTGTGCCTTGTTTACACTTAATGTCTCGTCCAGAAAATCTGCACTTGGATAAGTGACACTTCCATTAGTTGTGGGTGCAGACAACAGTTGCCAATAATGACACTTGCTGCACAAAAACATCATTTGAAACTGGAGCCAATGTGATGATAACCCATCTGGTGCCATCTTTCCCAGCTTAGTAAAATTAGCTCAAGAGCTTTTACTTAATCAGTTATAATACATTTCTGCTGTTTATCTCCTACTGGTAGATTAATATTTACATGGTGCAATTACTTATCACAAAACAACAGTTATTTACACACTGTACGAACAGAAGACCACTCATAATTTTCTTCCATTTGTTGGTAATGTCTTGATCAAGATAGGCAGGGACCTCTTGAAATTTCACCATATAAGTTGCAGACTTTCCCAGATTGGTGAATGATGATACATTACTGCAGAAGGCTGTAGTATACAAAAATAAAATGGTGTCAAGGCAACAGTGGTGTACCATGAGGCATAGATGACAAGGGCAAACAAAGGCTGTGGAGATGCATATGGGAGAACAGAAGTGTAGCTGTTGCGCAACTGAGCTTTCCATGAACCACAAGGCTACCAACAGTGCTTCCTTAATAACCATTCAGCGAATGTTGCTGCACAGCAGGCACCTGGTTCATGCACCGATGTTAACTGCTGCTCATCGGCAACAAAGGCTGCGATAACCACTATGTGGTGACAGGTACCCTTTTCAGATGAATCATGTTTTATGCTCCATCAGGCAGATTGCCATTGGTGTACACAGCATGAAATGTCTGAAAGTAAACACACTGCAACAATTGTCTGAAGGTATTTTATATACCTTTGCAAAGTAGTACAGCTGACATAGGTCAATCCACAAATGCTGTCTATAAAATCAATGCTGCATTTGCCTTTTGCAACCCACGAAATCTTCCATTGCTAAATTTGCTTATCCAAGAGGCATACAATGAAATATAATAAAACAATAAATTTGGTTACTGTAAATTCATTTTGTGGTTCTCTCATTAAATAGTGTGGTGATACACGCTTTGCAGAAAATCTTGTTAACAAGAACAGTAGGTATCAATTGGTTAACACATTGAATCCCATTATTTCTACAATTCGCTCATGGCAAGGATGACACAGCACACCAGGAACCATGATGAGTGACAATCCAACAGTCCCTCGCTGTTGGCAGTGTGGTTAGTCTTGCAGTTACAATCATAATGCATATGCAAAACACGTATAGCAAACAAATAAATTTTACTTTGTGGGTAGCCAGTGTCTGTTTTCAACATCTCACCTGAAGATGTCTGGCAGGTGCACACAAGAATAACAAGTGTGGTAGTAAATGACAACTAGTTACACTTCTAAAACGTCACTGAACATTTAGGAACCCAATATGGTCATTTCTTAGTTTAGGAAAGGCCACTAATGGAACTTCAGTCATTCCCAGTCATCTACATTATTTTCCTCTGTGCACTGTGTCCATGGAGACCTGTCTTCTCATTGCTGAAATAAGAATGTCTCATAGCAATAGACTTTGACACTAGGTTGGATGATGAAGTGTTTTCACCAAATCTATAATTTATATACATCACAAGTTCTAAATAGTGCTGACAGCCATTACCAATCATCAAAATTTCATCTACACAAAGCTGCACTGCTTTAATAATAATCTAATTATCATGTCAGCTGTGGGTTGTATGGTTCTGTGCGTGTCAGCATGTTAAAAGTGGATAAAGTGCAGTAGCTTTCTCAAAATCTAGTGTGGTTTTCTCTTGTTACATGTGTATGCTCCTCAGAATCAATTAGCTGCAAGGGAAAAATTTGCTTTATCACAATGCCCAGTTACTAATTTGTTACTTACATCTACATCTACATCTACATACACACTCTGCATAATGCAGGGTACATTGTACTATGACTACTAATTTCCCTTACTGTTCCACTTGCAAATAGACCGAGGGGAAAACAACTGTCTATATGCCTCCACATGATCCCTAATTTCTCTTATCTTACATTCATGATCCTTATGTGAAATGTACATGGGCTGCAGCAGGATCATTCTGCAGCCAGTTTTAAATTTCTCAAGAGCATTCCTCAAAAATCCTTCCAGGGATTCCCATTTGAGATCCTGAAGTATTTCCGTAATATACAGTCCACTCACATTAATGTATTCACCATCTACGTTCAATGTCAACATGCAAACTCACAGGCAGCAGGTGGCAGCATGGGTGGTGGAGGGCGTATAAAGCATGCTGACAGGACACGGAAAACAGTCCTTGTTGTAATGTGGAAATGGAGCAATCTACCTGATATCCAAAAGGGCATGACCACAGGCTTTTTGGTCAACAGTGGAAACATTTATTGAAACAGCTAAATTTTTAAACTGTTCGTATGCCACTGTGGTTAAAGCATACTATAAATTTCTAAATGGCGCTATCCAGAAATGGTGCTGAGGCAACTGTGGTGCCCCATGGTCCCTAGATGACAGTGGTGAATTATGTGAAACTGTTGAGCAACTGAGTGCCCCAATGAACAAAGGGGTACCAACAGTGTCTCCTCAGCAACTGTTCAGTAAATTTTGATGCCTCTGGGCCTTCACAGTAGGAACCTGGATCATGCACCAATGCTGACTGCTGTGCATTGGTAATGAAGGCTGGAATCTGCACACCAGTACAACAACTCGACATCCACTGATTGGTGACAAGTGGTCTTTTCATACGAATCATCTTTTATGCTTCATCAGACAGAAGGCCATTGGCATGTGTGACGAAAAATGTCTAAAAGTAAATGCCTTGTAGCAATTGTCAGAAGATAACAGGTCAGAGAAGGAAGCATTGTGGTCTGTGGAATGTTTTCCTGGCATTCCCTGGGTGATCTTATCATTCTGGTAGACTCAACAGACCAGTATGCATTCATCCTTGGGGACCATGGCCCCTTCATGCACGATGGCTTCTACCAGGAAGACAATGTGACATTTCACACCACTCACACTGCACATGCATACTTCGAAGAGCATCAAGATGAGTTTACTATGTTCCCATGCCACTGAACTCCCAGGATTAAAACCCAATAAAGAATTTCAGGGACTATATCAATCAAATTATTCGTGCCAGGGACCCTCAACCTAGAAACCTAGCGCAGCTGGCCCCAGCACTGGAGTTGTCATGGCTCCACATCCATGTTGGTGCCTTCCAGAATCTCACTGCCTCCCTTCCTGCACGTCTCGTAGTGGTTCACACTGCAAAAGACGGTTATTCAGACTTTTGACAGGTGGTCACGTTAATGTGACTGGACAAAGTACTTGCTTTTTGACCAAAACTATCGGTAACAAATCTAGCTATGTGCATCTGAACTGCTTCGATGTCTTCCTTAATCTGACCTAGTGGGAATCCCAAACACTCAAGCAGTACTCAGGAATGAGTCACACTTGTGTTCTATGTATGGTTTGCTTCACTGATGAACTTTAGTTTCCTAAATCTCTCCAAATAAACTGAAACCAACCATTCGCCTTCCCCATTACACGCTCGTGCCATTTCATATCACTTTGCAATGTTGCGCATATAGTTCACAGGATATCACAAGAGAAAATGACAAACTGAGTGATGCTTTCTAAATCTGTGCTGATTTGTGGACAGTAACACACTACTAGTACTGTATTCAAATATTATGGGATTGTTTTTCCTACTGCTCTTCATTAACTTACATTTTTCTATACTTAGAGCTATCTACCATTCACCATACCAACAAGAAATTTTGTCTAAGTCACCTTGTATCCTCCTACAGTCACTCAATGAAGACACTTCCCCATACACCACAGCATTATCAACAAACAGCTGCGGATTGCTGCTCACTCTGTCCATCAGCTCATTTATGGATGTAGACAATAACAGTGTCCCTACAACATTTCCCAGGGGTACCTTTAAAAATACCCTTGTCTCTGACGAACACTTGCCATCAAGGGCAAAATACTGGGTCATGTTTCTTAAGAAGTCTCCAAGCCATATTTGTATCTGGGAACCTATTCTGTATAATCATACCTTTGTTAACAATGTGTAGTGGAGCACCGTGTCGAACACTTTTTGGAAACCTAGGAATATGTAATAAGTCTGTTGCCTTTGATCCACAGTTTACAGGATATCATGGGAGAAAAGGTCAAGCTAAGCTTCGCATAAGTGATGCTTTCTGAAGCTGTGCTGATTTGTGGACAGAAGCTTTTCCGTCTCAAGGAACTTCATTATATTCGAACTGAGAATATGTACAAAAATTCTGTGGCAAACCAATGTTAAGGGTGTTGGTCAGTAATTTTGCAGGTTAGTTCTTTTACACTTCTTTTATACAGGAGTCAATGCCACTTTTTTCCAGTCGCTTGGGACTTTGCACTGGGTGAGAGATTCATGCTAAATGCAAGCTAGGGGGCCAATGGCGTAGAGTGCTCTTTGTAAAACCAAATTGGGATTTCATTTAAACCTGGTGACTCATTTGTTTTCAGTTCTTTCAGTTGTTTCTCTATGCAAGGTATGCCTATTACTATGTCCTCCACATGGGAATCAATGTGATATTCAAACAACGGTATGTTTGTAAGAATTATTTCTCATAAAACATGAACAATTTCTTAAATGTGAAACTTAAAACTTCAGCTTTCCTTTTGCTATCTTCTATAGCCACACCAGATTGATCAAGTAGTGACTGGATAGAAGCCTTCAATCCACTTAGCGATTTTACGTAGGACCAGAACTTGCTCATGGCTAGATCCTGTGCAATGACATGATCATGGTAGCTGATGTATGCTGTTTGCATCAATATTTTTACAGATGCATAAATATCTGCTAACTTTGATCCATTTTCATTTGCATGTTCTCTTTTGAATCAAGAGTGCTGCAGTCTTTGCTTTCTCAGCATTTTCTGAATTTTGTTATTAAACCACATTGGGTCTTTTCCAACCTTAAGCCACTAACTCGTCACATAATTCTCCAGAGCATGATTTACAGTCTGTTTAAACTTTGCCCATTTCCATCTTACTGGAACTAAATGATGCCCATGCATTGTCTACGCGGGATGCTAGCAACTGCTATCTCCTCTTTCCAGCAAAAATACTCTCCTAACCTTCTTGATTGATTTGTTAACTTCAGGAACTATAGTGACATCATGACGACTAATCCCTGTCTCTATGCTAACACCATCGATAAGATCAGGCTTGTTTGTAGCTATAAGATGTAAAATATTTCCATTGCATGTGGGATGGTAAACTAGTTGTTCAAGACAGTTTTAGCAAAATGGGTTCCAAAGTACTACACAAAACTGCCTGTCTATATCCCCTGCTATGAATCCATAGATGTCCCAGTCTATACCACATAAGTTAAAGTCGCCTCTAACTAATGAAACATAATGTTGGCATTTCTGCTCTACCAAGTGTAGACTTTCTTTGAATGGCTCTAAAACTATCATAGCAAAATTGGATGTCCGGTAAAAACATCCAACTATTAACTTGATTTCACCTACGACTCGTTATACGCGCTCAGGTAATTTCACAGTCGCGCGCAAAATTGATCTTGTCATATCCACAGAAAACTGCCAAATCTAGTTGAAAAACAGAAACAAATGGAGAATAATATTAGTCTTAGGGCATGGCAAGGAAAAGTCACAGGGCAGCCAGCAGGTCAGCCAGGTGCCAGTGTGTCGGGTGGCCATATATAAAAATAACACTACAAGCTATGAACACAGAGTGATCTAAGGACATTACAGAATACCATTGATAGGCATAGCTCCAAGAGTACTCAGTAGATATATTGACACATATTGACAACAATAGTGAGGCCAGCATTTCCTGGTTAGAAAGAGAGCATGGGATGAAAGGGATAAAGAGAGAAGGTCTTTGATAAGGCACTGATACATTGTGGAAAGCCAATGGCAGCCTCAGGATGCAGTGTGTGACCATATAGGGAGAGATACCTCTCCCCAGTCACCCAGCCTCTGGAGAACTACTGAAGAGCAAAGCACAATTATAGCTAATGAGGTGGTGAGATGACTTCGGCATCATGTCAGGGAAAGGCAGGGGGTGAAGGCAGGATGCTCCGAACACAAAAGTCAGGGAAAGTCTGGTGAAGTCAGGAGAGGAGCTACACAGGGCTAGGCAGAAGCAATGGCAGCGGTATCAGCACATTTAATTAAATGGTAGGTCAATAGTTGGGAAACACTCCATGCCAATGTAGTGGGTGCAGGCTCAGTTAATACCAACTGTCTCATTTCAAAGCAAACAGAAATGTGCTAGCCAGGCACTGTTGCTTTACTAAGACTTGGCCTACTCATGGGTGCAATTCCTTCCAGGCGAGTAGAGCAAGAGTTGAAACAAATTTTCGAATAAATTTGAAAGTTGCAGAACACTTGTAATTGAGGTTATTTCAAGTAACTTTCCAATTCCTACCTTTTGTAATAATGGATTTAACATTACAGCCACATCAAGACCCCTCTCATAGGTCAATCAGCTAATTCCCTTCTCACAAATGCTGTCATCAAATCTCTGGCAATGTCCGTGTTTGGTATGTGACAACATCCTTAGCGGCAATATTTTTGTTGATAGCAATGAACACTCCACCTCTTATTGTGTCCAATACATGCTACACGACTCGCTAAATATTTCTGAACTTTCTACTTCAGGTTTCAGTCAGCTCTTGGTGCTGAGAATAATTTGAGCATGACAAATTTCCTTGTGGGGAGTAAATTTGGAAACCTCGTCACAAATAGTTCAACAGCTTAGTGATAAAATTTTGACACTCAAAGTGTCTTTACTCTGAATGCAGTCTGATTTTGCTATCCATGTGTCAACTGGTGAGTAGTCATCAGAGTATCTCAAACTACCACGTAGCCCAGAGAAAAAGCATGTGCACTGCCCAAGTACTCTGTTCCCCAGGTAGCTGCTTCCTTTGTGTAGTGTGCCCCTGACCTACCAAGGGGAGTCCTACAACTCTCCACCAGATAACACTGGTAAAGAAATCTGCAGCCAAGAAGTCAATGAAGCCTTTGGCTGAGACCCTCCACTCGGCTCCAAACCAATGGGTCCCGGTCAACCCCGGGGAACAACAATGCAAACTGCAAGCTGTAGCGGTTAATAAAAAAGAAAGAAAAAAAGAAGAAAAGAAAAGGTTGAAAATGTGAGAAGAAATGGTGAATAAAATGGGGGTTTTAAAATCGTTAGTGACCGTGAAAAGGGGAAAGAATGAAATGCAAATCAGACTTCGTGTTACGGAAAAGTTATCGGACTTCATGATTCGGAAAAGCTATTATTGGGGTGGCCCTTGTGGCATTTCTGAGCAAAAGTCAAACCAATTTCCGCTACAAAAATTATTTGAAAGAGAACAGAGAATAACAAAATGTGATTAACAGGGGGAAATGGCGTAGATAAGAGTTCATCCTTTACCATGTTAACATGTCTTCTCTCGTGCGGTGCCCAGGTCTTGTTCTCCAAAAATCTCCTGCTTCATTTCTGCGTGAAAAGTCTTAGCTGCTCTGAAATTTTGCAATAAATTTCATTGTCCAGGAATTACTGACGTATACAAATCAAAACCATCTAGATACTGAATGCAATGTATTTTACATTGCTGCTTCCATCCTCCAAATATCATACAAACTTCCACAATATGTCTGCACATCAATAAGTTTTTTCGTCTTCATCCGACCAAGACTAGCTAATAAGTAAGATAAGCTTCCGCTCTCGAGAGACAAAAGCGGGTAGAAAACAAAAAGAGTTACAATTTTAGTACCTTCATTTTCTTATATATTTTCTCTGCCGTCAAGCGCTCATACAGCTGCGACGGTATAATTTATATCTGAGGGAATGAGTGTAGTGCAGCGAAATTCAAAGTCCCGCCACAAAGCTGTGCTTGCACTTCACATCTTAGGCCAGCAGCCTTCAACACTGCAGCCAGTCACTCATGCGAACTTAAGATGGCCTCAGAATCTAAATGAAAGGCATCATTGATGCCCATGTGAGCCACAACTTGCAGATGACTGTAACCTGCACACTCAATGGCTGCAAGCAGGCTTCCTCTGCACTTCAGATGAGGTACCCCAGCAGATATACCAAGTGCACATTGACTTTCTTTCTGGCCCCAAACACTATTTCCCTAAGACTTTCCATGTTGTGTCTAACATTGGAGCTCCTTACAACTGAAATCCTCCCTGCTCAGACTCTGCTGAAGGAGCAACCACCTACCCATTCATAGGGTGAATGGGCAAGGCGAGATGGCCAACCCCCACAATAGCCTTCTATCTCTAGTAATGTGAACGTGTTAGCATTTGCCACTCACCCTGCAGTGAGAGTGGATCACCTGTGTTGGGTCCATTGGATGGTGTCTTGGCAGTGAAGTCTGTGGGCAAGACAAGCATCACCTGAAGTGTCCCAAGCAATGTGCCAGATGCTCCACTACTGCTATACCCTGAGGCAGCCACTTGAGGATGGCTGCTCATAGCCTAAAGCACCTTCAGCTGTTTGCGAATTGTGACCAGCTACTCCTGTGTTCACACACAGCAGGCACATGTTCTCCCCATCCCAGCACTACTATGGAAATAGAGAAACAGCTAAATACACAATTTGCTGCTCTTCAGGTGCATAGCAGGTGATAGTTGGAACTAGACTAATAGAAACAAATAGTTGCTGGCTCTTCAAAATGAACAAATGAATAGTAACCGCACTGTAGACTGTCTAAATTTACACTTTTAAAGTTACAAAACATCAGATTACACCCTTTAAATAGAAAAACAAACATGGAATTTAAGAAATATACTACTAAGGAAACACAGAAAAAGCTAAAAACTTAACTTGCTGATTTGCAAGTGTTTAGCAGGTGGCAGGAAACAGTGAATATAAATGCATGACAACTGTGACTATGCTGCTGTCTTTCCCTGTGATAATCTGTGTCATCATTTAAAAATAAACTGTTTCGCCTACTTCTGGGCACTCAGGTTTCATATGGTACAAGATTCTCATTTAAAAACTTAGAAAAGTTCTTCCACTCATCAAGATTTTTTTTTTTTTTTCCATCATTCCTGAGATGCATTGCAGACGGCACTCGTTCTCTGAACAATTTTTTTCTGAAAGAAATCAAAGAGTAATCTGGAAAACTGAAGCCTATTTGTTATTCCCTAATTTCTAAATCCACTTCTTTCTTTAGTTTAAATTTAGTCCATTTCAACACAATAATTCTTGGAATTTTTTTGAGGGTCTAAGAGATACTATTCTGCTGCAGGAGACAGGTTGTCAATTGAAAATGTCTCCCAAAGAGAGAGAGAGAGAGAGAGAGAGAGAGAGAGAGAGAGAGAGAGAGAGAGAGAGAGAGAGAGAGGGAGGCAGGGAGGGAGGGAGGGGGTATGTTAGCGAGGAAAACACGTGTCAAGCTATAGAGAGTTTTCACACCACTAAAGGTGTAAACAATGATTGTGAAAATTTGCTTTGTATGGTCCTTGCTCTTTTTCATTCTCTATGAATAGGGAGAGCACTATGTCAGTCTTCTATTTCCATAGAATGGTATTTACTTTTGAGTGACTATGTCCAAAAATAAACTCTGCATCATCTCAGGGTTAGTGTGTTCTAGTGATCTGAGTACTGATTTTTAGAAGTATGGCTACTGGAAATGGGATGAGAGATATGTTTCTGGAGACAGTTGTTGGAAAAGATGTGAATATATCCAATCAAGTGTTCTGCATTGAACAGATCCACTTTCAGTGGAGATCAAGCTGGAGAGAAAGGAATGACATGGACACGATGGTGACTGTCAACATGCGGGTATTGTTATTTATTAGTAAGATTAAGGAGACCTGTTATGAAATCAGTAATTATAAATCATAAGTTAAGATCATAAATGGTAGATTAGTGATTGGGAAAGACATACTCAATTTGAGAGGTACTGCATGATATAAATGAGCTTATCTCTTGTTAGGACAAGAGATAAGCACATTTCACAAAAGACATTTTTGCTAAATTTTGGTAGATAAGACCAAAAGCTCAGAAATTTGTTAGAGCAGCAAAATAAATAAATGCATATAGGAATCACCCCCCCCCCCTTCCCCCTGCCATGAACCATGGACCTCACTGTCAGTGGGTAGGCTTTCGAGCCTTAGTGAGATAGATAGCCGTACCACAGGTGCAACCACAACGGAGGGGTATCTGTTGGGAGGCCAGACAAACATGGGGTTCCTGAAGAGCAGCAGCAGCCTTTTCGATAGTTGCAGGGGCAACAGTCTGGTTGATTGACTTATCTGGTGTTGTAATACCAACCAAAATGGCTTTGCTGTGCTGGTACTGCGAAGGGCTGAAAGCAAGGGGAAACTACAGCCGTAATTTTTCCCCAGGGCATGCAGCTTTACTGTATGGTTAAATGATGATGGCATCCTCTTGGGAAAAATATTCCAGAGGTAAAATAATCCCCCATTCAGATCTCCGGGCGGGGACTACTCAGGAGTATGTCGTTATTGACAGGACGCAGCATGTTATTCTCAATGGAGAGAAGTCTTCCGAAGTAAGAGTAATTTCAGGTGTGCCACAGGGGAGTGTCATAGGACCGTTGCTATTCACAATATACATAAATGACCTGGTGGATGACATCGGAAGTTCACTGAGGCTTTTTGCAGATGATGCTGTGGTGTATCGAGAGGTTGTAACAATGGAAAATTGTACTGAAATGCAGGAGGATCTGCAGCGAATTGACGCATGGTGCAGGGAATGGCAACTGAATCTCAATGTAGACAAGTGTAATGTGCTGCGAATACACAGAAAGATAGATCCTTTATCATTTAGCTACAAAATAGCACGTCAGCAACTGGAAGCAGTTAGTACCATAAATTATCTGGGAGTACGCATTAGGAGTGATTTAAAATGGAATGATCATATAATGTTGATTGTCGGTAAAGCAGATGCCAGACTGAGATTCATTGGAAGAATCCTAAGGAAATGCAATCCGAAAACAAAGGAAGTAGGTTACAGTACGCTTGTTCGCCCACTGCTTGAATACTGCTCAGCAGTGTGGGATCCGTACCAGATAGGGTTGATACAAGACATAGAGAAGATCCAACGGAGAGCAGCGCGCTTCGTTACAGAATCATTTAGTAATCGCGAGAGTGTTACGGAGATGATAGATAAACTCCAGTGGAAGACTCTGCAGGAGAGACGCTCAGTAGCTCGGTACGGGCTTTTGTCAAAGTTTCGAGAACATACCTTCACCGAAGAGTCAAGCAGTATATTGCTCCCTCCTACGTATATCTCGTGAAGAGACCATGAGGATAAAATCAGAGAGATTAGAGCCCACACAGAGGCATACCGACAATCCTTCTTTCCACGAACAATACGAGACTGGAATAGAAGGGAGAACCGATAGAGGTACTGAAGGTACCCTCCGCCACACACCGTCAGGTGGCTTGCGGAGTATGGATGTAGATGTAGATAGATGTAGATTGGGAGAAACAAAACTGGTGTTCTATGGATTGGAACATGTAACGTTAGATCCATTAATTCGGAAGGTAGGTTAGAAAATTTAAAAAGAGGAATGGATAGGTTAATGTTAGATACAGTGGGAATTAATGAAGTTCGGTGGCAGGAGGAACAAGACTTTTGGTCAGGTGAATACAGGGTTATAAATGCAAAATCAAATAACAATAATGCAAGAGTGAGTGTAAGAATGAATAAAAAAACAGGAACATCATAGTGAACGTGTTATTGTAGCCAAGATAGACACAAAGCCCATGCCTACCACAGTAGTATGCGTTTATATGCCAACTAGCTCTGCAGGTGATGAAGATTTGAAGAAATGTATGACGTGAGAAAACAAATTATTAAGGTAGTTAAGGGAGACGAAAATTTAATAGCTATGGGGAACTGGAATTGAATTGCAGGGAAAAGAAGAGAAGGAAAAATAGTAGGTGAACATGGAATGGCAGTAAAGAATGAAAGAAGAAATGCATCGTACAATTTTGCACAGAGCAAATACATGGAAGAGGCCTGGAGACATTGGGAGGTTTCAGATAGATTATATAATGGTAAGACAGAGATTTAGGAACCAGGTTTTAAATTTTACGACATTTCCAGAGGCAGATGTGGACTCTGACCACAATTTATTGGTTATGAACTATAGATTAAAACTGAAGAAACTGCAAAAAGGTAGGAATTTAAGGAGATGAGACCTGGATAAACTGAAAGAAAAAGAGGTTGTAGAGAGTTTCAGACAGAGTATTAGGTAATGGTTGTCAAGAACAGGGGAAAGAAATACAGTAGAAGAAAACTGGGTAGCTTTGAGAGATGAAATAGTGAAGGCAGCAGATCAAGTCGGTAAAAAGACAATGGCTGATAGAAATCCTTGGGTAACGCAACAGATATTGAATTTAATTGATGAAAGGAGAAAATATAAAAATGCAGTAAATGAATCAGACAAAAAGGAATACAAACTTCTCAAATATGAGATTGACAGGCAGTGCAAAATGGCTAAGCAGGGATGGCTAGAGGACAAATGTAAGGATGTATCACTAGGGGTAAGACAGATACGGACCAGAGGAAAATTAAAGAGACCTTCGGAGAAAAGAGAACCACTTGTACGAATATCAAGTGCTCAGATGGAAAACCAGTTCTAAGCAAAGAAGGGAAAGCAGAAAGGTGGAAGGAGTATATAGAGGGTCTATACAGGGGCAATGGACTTGAGGGCAATATTATGAAAATGGAAGTGGATATGGATGAAGATGAAATGGGAGATACGATACTGCGTGAAGAGTTTGACAGAACACTGAAAGACCTAAGTCGAAATAAGACCACGGGAGCAGACAACATTCCTTTAGAACTACCAACAGCCTTGGGAGAGCCAGCCCTGACAAAACTCTTCCATCTGGTGAGCACAATGTATGAGACAGGCAGAATACCTTCAGACTACCAGAAGAATATAATAATTCCAATCCCAAAGGAAGCAGGTGTTAACAGTTGTGAAAATAACTAAACTATCATTTCAAGAAGTAACGGTTCCAAAATACTAACACGAATTCTTTACAAACAAATGGAAAAACTGGTAGAAGCCAACCTTGGGGAAGATCAATTTGGATTTTTTAGAAATGCTGGAACACATGAGGCAAACCTGACCCTATGACTTATCTTAGAAAATAGGTTACGGAAAGGCAAAAGCACTTCTCTAGCATTTGAAGGCTTACAAAAAGCTTTTGACAATGTTGAGTAGAACACTCTCTTTCAAATTCTGAGGATGGCAGGTGTAAAACTCAGGTAGCAAAAGGCTATTTACAATTTGTACAGTTATAAGAGTCGAGGGACATGAAGGGGAAGTAGTGGTTGGGAAGGGAGTGAGACAGGGTTGTAGCCTGTCCCTGAAGTTATTCAACCTGTGTATTGAGCAAGCAGTCAAGGAGACAAAAGAAAAATTTGGAGTAGGAATTAAAGTCCATGGAGAAGAAATAAAAACTCTGAGGTTTTCCAATGACATTTTAATTCTGGCCGAGACAGGAAAGGACCTGGAAGAGCAGCTGAACAGAATGAACAGTGTCTTGAAAGGAGAATATAAGATGAAGATCAACAAAAGCAAAACAAGACAAGGATAATGGAATGTAGTCGAATTACATAAGGTGATGCTGAGGGAATTAGATTAGCAAATGAGATACTTCAAGTAGTAAAAGACATTTGCTATTTGGGGAGCAAAATAACTGATTATGGTCAAAGTAGACAGGATACAAAATGTAGACTGGCTATGGCAAGGAAAGTGTTTCTGAGGAAGGGAAATTTCTTAACATTGAGTAAAGATTGAAGTGTCAGGAAGTCTTTTCTGAAAATATCTGTATGGTAGTGAAGCATTGACAATAAACAGTGTAGACAAGAAGAGAATAGAAGCTTTCGGGTGTGGTGCTACAGAATAATGCTGAAGATTAGATGGATAGACCACATAACTAATGAGGAGGTAGAGAAATGGAATTGGGGTGAAGAGGAATTTGTGGCATAACTTGACTAGAAGAAGAGATCAGTTTATAGGACACATTCTGAAGCATCAAGGTGTAATGTCGCGAGTCCTCATGAGTGTTTTATAAATTTAAATTGAAAGAAAATGTTACAGCATAGAATGTTGAGAGAAAAGAATTGAAAAATTTTTGTATAAGAATTTACTGTATGTCATCAAGCCCTAGCCATTGAGTATTTATGTAACAAGTCATTCTTAAATAACATTTATGGCAATAAGAACCATAAAATATACTCAAGAGAAATTTTAGGTTCTTCGGGGGTGTGTAATGTCACGAGTCAATATGCAATAGCATTTGGTGCACTTGGAGTACTGCTCATAACTTTGGAGCGATTGGTGGTCACAGAAATATCCGCTTGTATCTTAGTGTGACCCATCCACACCTGTCGCTAGCCTAGCTGTGGGAAGCAGTACCCATGTCAATTCGAGCAACAGAATATTCAAGCCCCTAAGAATCTAAATAAACTATATTAAATATTATTCAATTTAGTTAAAAGTCAATTAACTGTCCTTTGTTATTAAAAAGAAGATTGTGTAAAAATATTATTCAATTTAGTTAAAAGTCAATTAACTGTCCTTTGTTATTAAAAAGAAGATTGTGTAAAAATCTCAACTTTCTAGCTGGCATACTTTCATAGTTACAGAAAATTACCTAAAACACCCCAAACCAACACTTGTAAGATTAAAGTCAGTTAGGGTTCATAACAGTTTGTCTTTTAGTATCATTTAGAATCATTACTGAAGTTCACAAAATGACATAATAATTTATTTAGATTTTCACAATTAGAAAACATTAACTACTTTTCATTTTTCGTAATATAAAATTCAGAAAAGATTATTATTTAGTTAATATGTTGGAGTGTGCGTAAATGAGAATGAGTGAGAGTGTGTATCTGGGACATACGTAAAGATTCAATATTATATGATGTACAGCACTACGTAACTGTGTCATGGGAAAGCTGTGTTTTCCCCACATTGCTGATGACGTATGTCTAAGTGTACTTGCTTTTGTAAGGAGGCAGCCAGAATGACCATTTACAGAGTAATAGTTTTCTAAAGTTTTTCCAAGATTAGTTTTCTTTTCGTTTGGTTTTGTTAAACATTTTACTAATATTTGCGTGATGAAGTGACGTAAATGCAGCTGTGAATGTTGATTGGCGTAAGACAGTTTTAGCGCGAAAAAGAACTCGAAGGACTGTTTTGATTGGCTGGTCATTTTGAACAACCAGAGTTAAGCATTTCCCACATATTGCATGTAGTTATAGGACCTGGAAGGAACGGCAGTGAGTGAGTCGCTAGTCAGCTTCCGGACGTGCACGTCATGTTGAACGCTTCCGTCTTTATTATGTGTAAAATGAAGAAATAATTGGCTTTTTGTCTCCAGATTGTGTGGCCGTAACAGCAGTTGCATTTACAGACAGTTTTGTGAAGTTTGCTAGTTTTTGGATTGTTTTGTTGGAAAGAGAACCACTTGTGAACTTCTGGCCTTTGTAAAATTCCACGTGGCATGTTTCATATTCGTCTATGGAATATTTGGTGAGCAATTTCTTTATTAGATATCCACTGAAAAAGGACCAAACGTGAAACTCGTATATTGTAGCAGAGTAATGACTGTAAATCGTGTGATAATTAGTGTTGGACTTAAGTACATTCCTGGCTGCCTTGTGTGTGTACGGGGTTGTCTGAACTGTGAGCTGAGGACAGTGATATTATTTGTTAATTAAATATGGGTTGATAGCTAGTTTTATTTTGAACCTAAAGAAATAAAAGAAATTGTTGTAGAATTTTGACATTTTTCTAAAGAAACGAAGCAATCACCCTCCATCCGAAAATTGTTATAAGATATTACAGGATAGTTTGCTACCAGAGTTTACACGGACTTTCCAAATGTAAGTATTCGCGGAATTTTTCTTCAGCGCCGCTTTTAACGCCAACTAAACAGTATCTATGTATGCAGAGAAATGGGCTGGTGATCAGATGCCATACTTAGGTAGGTGGAACTTCTGTAGTGCACAGTACGACGAGAGACAATGAACAAACATTACGCACAAATTTCTAACCCACCCCACCGCAACTGGTGCTTTATCGGCTGGGAAAAACAATAATAAAGTATAGATGTGTATGAACTTAATAAAAGCAGCAGTGTTAAGTGTAATCTGGAAGTAGTCACACGTGTGTGTAAAAAGGAACTATAGTAGGACAACAGATATGTGTGCAAATTTACCTTCGTTAAGAATCAGCAGCCAGTGGAATGAGGTGGCAGACTTCAACGGCAACTGCTGACTATAAGATATAGAGTTTCTACTGCAGCGGACCGGCATCTGGAGCGGTTGGTGGCCTTGGCGGAAGCAGTGGCCCGTATTCGGATTGAATCTCGGCAGAGCTTGGTGGACAGACCCGCGGTTTCATCTCACCATGCAGTCTACCAGACGAGGCCAAAGATAAGTAGTGGTAGAGTGTGTGTGTGTGTGTGTGTGTGTGTGTGTGTGTGTGTGTGTGTGTGTGTGTCAAGAAAATTTGCAGAATGGCTGAAAACAATCAGGAAATAATAGATGAGAAACTGAAGGTAGATTTAGCTAAATGACAGGTCATTTCAGATTTGATGTATCACAAACAGAGGACAGTGGTTTACCTGAGTCAATGTCATCTAACTATGGTGTAGATAATGAACTGAGTGCGGTGGAAGCTGATGCTAAATACATACCTGTTACTGTTAAAGAAATGAAACAGGAACCAATGTCAGTGGCTTGTGAACCAAAAGACAGTGCTTCAGATATGTTTGAGAATATTCACAAACATATGAAGGAGATTGGTTCAGATATAAAATCTTCATTAAGTACTGATATTGACACCAAATTAATAAAATGGGTAATGACACTGATACTAAAATGAATAAATTAGGTACAGATATGGATACCAAAATGAATAAAATGGATTCAGATATAAAAACTTCCTTAAGTTCTGAAATAAATGAGTTACATACTGAAGTTGATCAGGGGATTACTAACTTGTCAATAGGAATGGATGCTAAAATGAAGGATAAAATTTTGAATCTGATAGATTCTTGGAAAAACGACCTGACTTTGTTCAGTAACAATGTTAAAAGTGACATTAATCAGGTCAGGCAAGAATGTAATACTGCTATTGTGACAGTAAAAAGTGAACTAACTATACAGATTGAGCAAGTTGCTGAGGACAAGCAACAGTCAAAGCAATAGTTACATTTAGAATTTGACAAAGTTAATGAACAGGTCCATAATGTAGAAAATCACTGTGAGGAAAGTCACACTGTATTAGCAAAAAAATAAAAGAAGGAAAAGAGGTGTGTGCAAAGTTTGGTATGCAAGCTGCTAGTAAGATTACTAACATACAAACTAACATCCAGCAATTCAGTACCAGTGTGAATGAGCAATTGTGCAACCATGAAAATGCACTAACCAAAGTAGAGCAGAATGTTAACAGCAGTAATGGTTGTGTGGTATCTAATGGTGTCGTGGAGTCATCTGAAATTGCGTATTTAAATCATAGGCAATTTTTGAAACTTGATCCCAGTAAAAATGTTCATCCAAAGGAATTTTGGAGTGATTTTGAGGATATTTTGCCTGAAGAATGGAATGATAAGCAAAAGCTTGGATTCATCACCTATAATCTAATTGGAGAAGCTACAATCTGGGGTAATTTAGCTTCAGATAAATACGACAGTCTAGTGGAGTTTAAACAGGCATTTTTGGAAGAATATTGGGGAAAAAGAAAACAAATAGAAGTTCTGAATAAATTTGGTCAGGGGAAAAGTATGATCCCACAAGGGAGAGCATTAAAAGAGTTGACTATTTATGCAACTGTATATAATGTTATACCATAATCTTAGATATTTTGTTTACATGAGAGAGACTTTAGTTCAACATAGATTTTAGTAAGAACAATTTAGATTTTATGTGCCGGTGTAGCTGTCGAAGTCATTCTTAAATAACATTTACGGCAATAAGAACCATAAAATATACTCAAGAGAAATTTTAGGTTCTTCGGGGGTATGTAATGTCGCGAGTCAATACGCAATAGCATTTGGTGAACTTGGAGTACTGCTCATAATTTTGGAGCCATTGGCGGTGATAGAAACAGCCGCTTGTATCTTAGTGTGCCTCATTCGCACCTGTCGCTAGCCTAGCCGTGGGAAGCAGTACCCATGTCAGTTCGAGCAACAGAATATTCAAGCCCCTAAGAATCTAAATAAACTATATTAAATATTATTCAATTTAGTTAAAAGTCAATTAACTGTCCTTTGTTATTAAAAAGAAGATTGTGTAAAAATCTCAACTTTCTAGCTGGCATACTTTCATAGTTACAGAAAATTACCTAAAACACCCCAAACCAACACTTGTAAGATTAAAGTCAGTTAGGGTTCATAACAGTTTGTCTGTTAGTATCATTTAGAATCATTACTGAAGTTCACAAAATGACAGAACAATTTATGTAGATTTTCACAATTAAAAAACATTAACTACTTTTCATTTTTCGTAATATAAAATTCAGAAAAGATTATTATTTAGTTAATATGTTGGAGTGTGGGTAAATGAGAATGAGTGAGAGTGTGTATCTGGGACATACGTAAAGATTCAATATTATATGATGTACAGCACTACGTAACTGTGTCATGGGAAAACTGTGTTTTCCCCACATTGCTGATGACGTATGTCTAAGTGTACTTGCTTTTGTAAGGAGGCAGCCAGAATGACCATTTACAGAGTAATAGTTTTCTAAAGTTTTTCCAAGATTAGTTTTCTTTTCATTTGGTTTTGTTAAACATTTTACTAATATTTGCGTGATGAAGTGATGTAAATGCAGCTGTGAATGTTGATTGGCGTAAGACAGTTTTAGAGCGAAAAAGAACTCGAAGGACTGTTTTGATTGGCTGGTCATTTTGAACAACCAATCAGAGTTAAGCATTTCCCACATATTGCATGTAGTTATAGGACCTGGAAGGAACGGCAGTGAGTGAGTCGCTAGTCAGCTTTCGGACGTGCACGTCATGTTGAACGCTTCCGTCTTTATTATGTGTAAAATGAAGAAATAATTGGCTTTTTGTCTCCAGATTGTGTGGCCGTAACAGCAGTTGCATTTACAGACAGTTTTGTGAAGTTTGCTAGTTTTTGGATTGTTTTGTTGGAAAGAGAACCACTTGTGAACTTCTGGCCTTTGTAAAATTCCACGTGGCATGTTTCATATTCGTCTATGGAATATTTGGTGAGCAATTTCTTTATTAGATATCCACTGAAAAAGGACCAAATGTGAAACTCGTATACTGTAGCAGAGTAATGACTGTAAATCGTGTGATAATTTGGGTTGGACTTAAATACATTCCTGGCTGCCTTGTGTGTGTACGGGGTTGTCTGAACTGTGAGCTGAGGACAGCGATATAATTCGTTAATTAAATACAGGTTGATAGCAAGTTTTATTTTGAACCTAAAGAAATAAAAGAAATTGTTGCAGAATTTTGACATTTTTCTAAAGAGATGAAGCAATTATCCTCAACCCAAAAATTGTTATAAGATATTACAGCTACCAGAGTTTACGCAGACTTTGCAAACGTAAGTACTGACAGCGACTTTTTTTAAATGCTGCTTTTAACACTGTCTGAACCGTATCTACATACACTCCTTGAAATTGAAATAAGAACACCGTGAATTCATTGTCCCAGGAAGGGGAAACTTTACTGACACATTCCTGGGGTCAGATACATCACATGATCACACTGACAGAACCACAGGCACATAGACACAGGCAACAGAGCATGCACAATGTCGGCACTAGTACAGTGTACATCCACCTTCCGCAGCAATGCAGGCTGCTATTCTCCCATGGAGACGATCGTAGAGATGCTGGATGTAGTCCTGTGGAACAGCTTGCCATGCCATTTCCACCTGGCGCCTCAGTTGGACCAGCGTTCGTGCTGGACGTGCAGACCGCGTGAGACGACGCTTCATCCAGTCCCAAACATGCTCAATGGGGGACAGATCCGGAGATCTTGCTGGCCAGCGTAGTTGACTTACACCTTCTAGAGCACGTTGGGTGGCACGGGATACATGCGGACGTGCATTGTCCTGTTGGAACAGCAAGTTCCCTTGCCGGTCTAGGAATGGTAGAACGATGGGTTCGATGACGGTTTGGATGTACCGTGCACTATTCAGTGTCCCCTCGACGATCACCAGTGGTGTACGGCCAGTGTAGGAGATCGCTCCCCACACCATGATGCCGGGTGTTGGCCCTGAGTGCCTCGGTCGTATGCAGTCCTGATTGTGGCGCTCACCTGCACGGCGCCAAACACGCATACGACCATCATTGGCACCAAGGCACAAGAGACTCTCATCGGTGAAGACGACACGTCTCCTGTTGGAACAGCAAGTTCCCTTGCCGGTCTAGGAATGGTAGAACGATGGGTTCGATGACGGTTTGGATGTACCGTGCACTATTCAGTGTCCCCTCGACGATCACCAGTGGTGTACGGCCAGTGTAGGAGATCGCTCCCCACACCATGATGCCGGGTGTTGGCCCTGAGTGCCTCGGTCGTATGCAGTCCTGATTGTGGCGCTCACCTGCACGGCGCCAAACACGCATACGACCATCATTGGCACCAAGGCACAAGCGACTCTCATCGGTGAAGACGACACGTCTCCATTCGTCCCTCCATTCACGCCTGTCGCGACACCACTGGAGGAGGGCTGCACGATGTTGGCGCGTGAGCAGAAGACGGCCTAACAGTGTGCGGGACCGTAGCCCAGCTTCATGGAGACGGTTGCGAATGGTCCTCGCCGATACCCCAGGAGCAACAGTGTCGATGTACTGTGGAGACCTCACGCCCCACGTGTTGAGCAATTCGGCGGTACGTCCACCCGGCCTCCCGCATGCCCACTATACGCCCTCGCTCAAAGTCCGTCAACTGCACATACGGTTCACGTCCACGCTGTCGCGGCATGCTACCAGTGTTAAAGACTGCGATGGAGCTCCGTATGCCACGGCAAACCGGCTGACACTGACGGCGGCGGTGCACAAATGCTGCGCAGCTAGCGCCATTCGACGGCCAACACCGCGGTTCCTGGTGTGTCCGCTGTGCCGTGCGTGTGATCATTGCTTGTACAGCCCTCTAGCAGTGTCCGGAGCAAGTATGGTGGGTCTGACACACCGGTGTCAATGTGTTCTTTTTTCCATTTCCAGGAGTGTATGCAGAGAAATGATCTGGTGATCAGGGGCCATACTGAGGTAGGTGGAACTTTTGTAGTGCATACTACACCCATGAACCATGGACCTTGCCGTTGGTGGGACGCTTGTGTGCCTCAGCAATACAGATAGCCGTACCGTAGGTACAACCACAACGGAGGGGTATCTGTTGAGAGGCCAGACAAATGTGTGCTTCCTGAAGAGGGGCAGCAGCCTTTTCAGTAGTTGCAGGGGCAACAGTGTGGATGATTGACTGATCTGGCCTTGTAACACTAACCAAAACGGCCTTGCTGTGCTGGTACTACAAACGGCTGAAAGCAAGGGGAAACTACAGCCGTAATTTTTCCCCAGGGCATGCAGATTTACTGTATGGTTAAATGATGATGGCATCCTCTTGGGTAAAATATTCCGGAGGTAAAATAGTCCCCATTTGGATCTCCGGGTGGGAACTACGTTCTACGGATCAGAGCGTGGAATGTCAGATCCCTTAATTGGGCAGGTAGGTTAGAAAATTTAAAAAGGGAAATGGATAGGTTAAAGTTAGATATAGTGGGAATTAGTGAAGTTCGGTGGCAGGAGGAACAAGACTTCTGGTCAGGTGACTACAGGGGTATAAACACAAAATCAAATAGTGGTAATGCAGGAGTAGGTTTAGTAATGAATAGGAAAATAGGAATGTGGGTAAGCTACTACAAACAGCATAGTGAACGCATTATTGTGGCCAAGATAGATACGAAGCCCACACCTACTACAGTAGTACAAGTTTATATGCCAACTAGCTCTGCAGATGACGAAGAAATTGAAGAAGTGTGATGAAATAAAAGAAATTATTCAGATAGTGAAGGGAGACGAAAATTTAATAGTTATGGGTGACTGGAATTCGAGTGTAGGAAAAGGGAGAGAAGGAAACGTAGTAGGTGAATATGGATTGGGGGTAAGAAATGACAGAGGAAGCCACCTGGTAGAATTCTGCACAGAGCGTAACTTAATCATTGCTAACACTTGGTTCAAGAATCATAAAAGAAGACTGTATACATGGAAGAAGCCTGGAGATACTGAAAGGTTTCATATATATTATATAATGATAAGACAGAGATATAGGAAGCAGGTTTTAAATTGTAAGACATTTCCAGGGGCAGATGTGGACTCTGACCACAATCTATTGGTTATGAACTGTAGATTAAAACTGAAGAAACTGCGAAAAGGTGGGAATTTAAGGAGATGGGACCTGGATAAACTGAAAGAACCAGAGGTTGTAGAGAGTTTCAGGGAGAGCATAAGGCAACAATTGACAGGAATGGGGGAAAGAAATACAGTAGAAGAAGAATGGGTACCTCTGAGGGATGAAGTAGTGAAGACAGCAGAGGATCAAGTAGGTAAAAAGACAAGGGCTAGTAGAAATCCTTGGGTAACAGAAGAAATATTGAATTTAATTGATGAAAGGAGAAAATATAAAAATACAGAAAATGAAGCAGGCAAAAAGGAATACAAATGTCTCAAAAATGAGGTCGACAGGAAGTGCAAAATGGCTAAGCGGGTATGGCTAGAGGCCAAATGTAAGGATGTAGAGGCTTATCTCACTGGGGGTCAGATAGATACTGTCTACAGGAAAATTAAAGAGACCTTTGGAGAAAAGAGAACCACTTGTTTGAATATCAAGAGCTCAGATGGAAACCCAGTTCTAAGCAAAGAAGGGAAAGCAGAAAGGTGGAAGGAGTATATAGAGGGTCTATACAGGGGCGATGTACTTGAGGACAATATTTTGGAAATGGAAGAGGATGTAGATGAAGATGAAATGGGAGATATGATACTGCATGAAGAGTTCGACAGAGCACTGAAAGGCCTGAGTCGAAAAAAAGCCCCGTGAGTAGACAACATTCCATTAGAACTACTGACAGCCTTGGGAGAGCCAGTCCTGACAAAACTCTACCATCTGGTGAGCAAGATGTATGAGACAGGCGAAATACCCTCAGACTTCAAGAAGAATATAATAATTCCAATCTCAAAGACAGCATGTGTTGACAGATGTGAAAATTACTAAACTGTCAGTTTAATAAGCCACAGCTGCAAAATACTAACATGAATTCTTTACAGACAAATGGAAAAACTGGTAGAAGCTGACATCAGGGAAGATCAGTTTGAATTCCGTAGAAATGTTGGAACACATGAGGCAATACTGACCCTACGACTTATCTTAGAAAATAGATTAAGGAAAGGCAAACCTACGTTTCTACCATTTGTAGACTTAGAGAAAGCTTTTGACAATGTTGACTGGAATAATCTCTTTCAAATTCTGAAGGTGGCTGGGGTAAAATACAGGGAGCGAAAGGCTACTTACAATTTGTACAGAAAACAGATGGCAGTTCTAAGAGTCGATGGGCATGAAAGGGAAGCAGTGGTTGGGAAGGGGGTGAGACAGGGTTGTAGCCTCTCCCTGATGTTATTCAATCTGTATATTGAGCAAGCAGTGAAGGAAACAAAATAAATATTCGGAGTAGGAATTAAAATCTATGGAGAAGAAATAAAAACTTTGAGGTTCGCCGATAACATTATAATTCTGTCAGAGACAGCAAAGAACCTGGAAGAGCAGCTGAACGGAATGGATAGCGTCTTGAAAGGAGGATATAAGATGAACATCAACAAAAGCAAAACGAGGATAACGGAATGTAGACGAATTAAGTCGGGTGATGCTGAGGGAATTAGATTAGGATATGAGACACTTAAAGCAGTAAAGGAGTTTTGCTATTTGGGAAGCAAAATAACTGATGATGGTCGAAGTAGAGAGGATATAAAATGTAGACTGGCAATGGCAAGAAAAGCGTTTCTGAAGAAGAGAAACTTTGTTAACATCGAGTATAGATTTAAGTGTCAGGAAGTCATTTCTGAAAGTATTTGTATGGAGTGTAGCCATGTATGGAAGTGAAACATGGACGATAAATAGTTTGGACAAGAAGAGAACAGAAGCTTTTGAAATGTGGTGCTACAGAAGAATGCTGAAGATTAGATGGGTAGATCACATAACTAATGAGGAGGAATTGAATAGAATTGGGGAGAAGAGGCGTTTGTAGCACACCTTGACAAAAAGAAGGGACCGGTTGGTAGGACATGTTCTGAGGCTTCAAGGGATCACAAATTTAGCATTGGAGAGCAGTGTGGAGGGTAAAAATCATAGAGGGAGACCAAGAGATGAATACACTAAGCAGATTCAGAAAGACGTAGGTTGCAGTAAGTACTGGGAGATGAAGAAGTTTGCACAGGATAGAGTAGCATGGAGAGCTGCATCAAACCAGTCTCAGGACTGAAGACCACAACAACAACTATGACAAAGACAGTGAACAAACATTATGCACAAATTTCTAAACCCGCCCTGCCATAAAGGGATCACCAGTTTAGTATTGGGAGGGTAAACATCGTAGAGGGAGACCAAGAGATGAATACGCTAAGCAGATTCTGAAGAATTGCAGTAGTTATTCGGAGATGAAGAGGCTTGCACAGGATAGAGTAGCATGGAGAGCTGCATCAAACCAGTCTCTGGATTGAAGACTTAGGAACCATCATATGGGTATGCAAGCACAGTAACTGACATCAACCACAACTGTGTAGGTCCACTTTGTGTACAGCATGGCTTAATTGTGTTCCAACTCAAACTGCTTTGCTGCCACATGGAATTTTTTATTGGGGTGGTTTACCATTGCGCTCATCCCATTTCTTCAACTAATGCCCTCATTAGAAATCAAACACAGTACCTCCACATGCTAAACACAAGTGCTGTCATTAAGAGATACTGTAGACAATTATGTCAGACAGTAAATATCTGTAATATTGTGGGGTAGCACAATTCAGATCAAAAGGCAATAAGGAGTTCAGGATATAAGCTGAAAAAATAAATAACTCTGTGAAAAAAGAAGCTCCCAGAAACTGATGCCAGGCAGATAGGAGTAAGAGCACTGGGGGAATAATGAAGAGTGTGAAATTATACTGGTCATATAAAACACATAATTAATTGTTCTGTTTTTCAGTCACCTTTGATGATTTAAAATTAAATCTTAAATATAAGCAACGAGTTTCCATTTTTAACATTTTGTTTATAATTCCATCACTGAAGAAGTCCTTAGAAAAGGTCTTCTAACCATAGTCAGAAATACCAAGTCGTGACATATTTGTCATTTAATGTTTGCAGTTCTTGGTTTTCTAAATTTCTGACACAAGCTTTCAAATTTGTGCTGATATCTCCACCTCATTTCAAAACCATGTTAAGCCTTGAAACTGTTTGTTTTTGTATCACCTTATGTTAGTAATGGTGTGGTTCGGTGGGTAAGTGCTAAACTGTGGATCCAACAACCTGAAATATGATTTCTAGTCAGGCCTAGGATTTTTTTTCTGTCACTTACCACTTCTTTCACCTCTCATGGCACTTGTTAATGTGAAAAATGCCAAGCTGCACCTTTGTTTGGAATCCATGTCAAACTGTAGGTTCCCCTATAATTGGTTGAGTAAATCAGTGCAGGTCAGTAAAGGGCAAGGGCATACCACTTTAAATATCTTGCTTATTAAAGCAATGGTGTTCAAACCAACCTTGGGTCATTTTTATATTAATTATTAAGTGTGAAGACCAAGGACAAAAAAGAGATGATGAAGGCAATGAAAACAAGATGACGATGATAACATTTGATGCTTGATTGTCACATCAAAGTTTTGAAGGGGAAAGGTGACCATTTAGTCTTGAGAGGAACTCTCACTGAGGAGACTATAACACTGACACAAAAACCACTGAAATGAAAGGACTTGCATTAGGTTGAGAGTGTGGTGCCGATGAAATCGACACTGTCAATATGCGTCCATCTTTGGACTCTAAGCATTATCTTTGGCTGTTCCACCACATTCAAGTTAGTTCTTTGTGATCCTTGTATGTGTTAAGGTTAATAAATGAACTATTGTTAAATGGGTGTGATTATTGGTGCAACCAACCTGGTAATCCTCCTCAAGAGTAACACAAGAGTTCTTTGGTATTTCGAAAATTAAAGAGCAATCAAGAAAGTAAACAGGTACTTATGATCAAGAACAAGTTTCATGATTACATGAAGGGATGATAACAATTGTGTTGTGCAGTAAAATTCCTTTTGAACAGTCTATCAATGCTTTTATAATCAGATCAGAAAGGGCAAAGCAAGGTCAGTAAGTGCGCCGATTCTGCTTGCAATACCAGCAATCGAGCCTCCATGTGTTTACCTCCCACTACCCCTCGCAAGTGTGCTATCAAGACTGCCATAATGTGTACTGACAGTTCCGCAGGGCCACACCCTCCTAACACGGCAGCGTTTGACACTCGGCCGGACACAAGTGCGCATGCGTCACAAGCATCACGTGTTCCCGAACTGACGGCTCCTAGCCCGCCCCTCGCAGACAGCACCTGAAACTATGCAACTTCGGCTCCTGCGCGCTTCCATGCGACCGCCACTGACAACACAAACAGTGCACTCGCGCCAAGCGTTTCGCCCGCGAGCGAGCTGCCACAGGCCGCGCCCTCAGACAATGGTCTCACTAATGGCTCACGAACTCTCCGAGCTCACCCGACCATGGTGCCACTGCTTTGGGCCGGCGGCCATCTTGTCGCATTGACTCCTGGTACACTTCGCCGCCTCGGCTCCCGTCGGATCCGCCGAGTGGCCTGAACACCACGCCCCCGCCTGCCACACACTGTAAACAAACCGCCTCCGGTCCCACCGGCAACATTTTCGTTGTCACCAACGGCGCGGTTCACAGGCTTCGCCTCACGCCAGGTCCCCCGATCTCCAATAAACCACATTGACTTTGTTCCGAGTGCCGCTCCGACCTTAAAAATCAGATTTCTGAACTACTAAGCTCCAGCGTCATTGAACCCTCTGCCAGTAGCTGGTCTACACCCATACATATGACACCTAAGAAAGACGGGTCTTGGCGCATGTGCGGAGACTACCATCGACTAAACACACGAAGAATTATGGACACCTACCCCATACCCAACATTGGCGACTTTACCAGTTCCCTTACAGGTGTGACCACGTTCTCTGTCATTGATTGCAAACGGGCCTACCACCAGATCCCCATGGCACCTGAAGACATTGAGAAGACAGCAATCACCTCCCCAATCGAGTTATTTCAGTTTCAATTCATGCCCTTTGGTCTGAAAAACGCTTCATCAACGAAGTGCTATTCGATCTAAAATTCTGCTTTGCATATCTTGATGACATTCTTGTGTTCAGCTCCTCCATCAAGGACAACATTCGACATGTGCAAACTGTTATGAACACTTGTGCCAGCAGGCATCGAGACCAACCAGGACAAATTGTAGCTACATCAACCCGCTGTCACTTTTCTTGGTTTTCGGGTCTCTGCCGACGGCATTTCACCGCCCCCTGAGAAAGTACAAACAATACTAAACCTACCCAGACCTTCGTCATTCAAAGAGCTCCGGCCCTTTCTGGGGACGGTTAATTATTATCGCCGACATCTACCTCAGGCTGTGGAGTTTCAGGCTCCACTGATGGACGCCTTGGCAGGCACCAATCCTTCTGGATCTCGGCCCGTTCCATGGACCCCTGCTATGACTGACTCTTTCACTGCCCTAAAAAATCTTCTTGTCAAGGCCTGCACCATCGTGCATCCTCATCCAAATGCGCAGCTTTTCATCACCACAGACGCGAGCGATATCGCCATTGGCACTGTCCTTAGCCAGACAATCGACGGCCAAACTTCGCCCTTGCAGTTCTTCTCGCGCAAGCTCACCAATGCACAACGGAAATATTCTGCGTTTGACAGGGAGTTGCTTGCGGTCTACGAAGCGATTAAGCATTTTAAGACTGACATTGAGGGACGCTCTTTCTATGTTTTAACGGACCACAAACCCCTGGCTGCGGCCATTACAAACCCGTCAGCTGACCCGCCTCCTCGTCGATTTGGATACCTGGACTTCATATCTCAGTTCACCACCAATGTCAGACACATAAAGGGTCCTGACAATATATTGCTGATTTCCTTTCACGAGTCGATGCCATCCATTCACTGTTAGACCTCTCTGAACTGCCTAACCTCTGACCCACCGACAAGGAAACACAAAACCCGATTTCAGACTCTACTTATTCACTACACTTCATCCGCACCACCTTCCTTGGGATTTCTGGTGTGATCTGGTGTGACGACAGTACGGGCATGTTACGCCCCCTCATCCCAACCATGCTCTGTCGAGCTGTCTTCAACGCATTGCATAATTTAGCCCACCCCGGTGTTCGTGCGTCCGCCCGCCTCGTAGCGGAGCGCTTTGTGTGGAGAAATGTCAACAAGGACTGCCAGCAGTGGGCACACTCCTGCGTCGCATGCCAATGCTGCAAAGTTCACAAGCACACTTCACCCCCCCTCGGCGCCTTTCCGGTCCCTCCTGGGCGTTTCCAGCATATTAACATTGACATTGTCGGCCCTCTCTCCCCCTAACGGCTTTCATTATGTTCTCTCGTCTATCGACCGAACAACTCGCTGGGTCGAGGCTGTCCCCCTCCCCAATATTACGGCAGAAACTGTTGCTCGAGCTTTCGTCGAGTCATGGGTATCATGTTTCGGATGGCCAGCTATCGTCACGACTGACCAGTGCAGACAATTTGAGTCGGACCTGCTCAACGGGATTTGTAACATTTAGTCCATCCGCCGCATCCATACCACAGCATATCACCCGCAAAGGAACGGGCTAGTCGAGTGCTGGCACTGCACTTTCAAGGTGGCTCTCCGATGGCACGACTTTCTATGGACGGAGGCCCTTCCCCTTGTGCTATCGGCATTCGTGCGAACTATAAGGAAGACCTCAAAGGCACAATAGCCGAGCTCATATACGGCCAGAACATTGTTCTCCCTGGCAAACTTGTGAGCCCTTCCGCTTCTCTCCCTAAGTCTGACTTACCTGCCTTTGTGGACCGCGTCAGATGCCACTTCATCAACCTCCATATCCCTCCGTCCACCAGCCATTCCTGCCCTAAGGTTCACGTCATCTCTGGACAATTACAAGTATGTCATGCTCTGAGATTACACTGTCTGTGCTCATCTCCAACCTCCACATACTGGCCCGTACCGAGTTCTCCGGCACTCAGCCAATACCTATGACATCCAGGTGAAAGATTCAGCTGTTACAGTCTCTATCAACAGTCTTAAGCCTGCTCATGTCGAGCCTTCTTCTACCCCCCCTCAGGCCACGACCACTCCACTCACTGCCGTGGCTCACAACACTCCGACCAGTCCCTCCATGTCGGACTTACACACTTGATCGAGCGACTTCCAGCTCCAATCGTCGAGCTCTCCTCCAACCTCGCCCTCTACTCCGGTCTCACACACTCCGTCGAGTGACCACATGCTCCCCACGTCGCCCGGCGGCGAGGGCGTGATCGTAGGTCACGATCACGCCCTCGCCACCGGGCCCTTTGCCGGTCCCTTCAACCTCTCCACCGTCGCCTGCCTCGTCCTGTCAAGGTATCTCACACCCCCCTTTCTTGAACATACCCTCGCTTGAGGTGTTGGTGGTGGCTGTCCCCCCCCCCCCCCCCCCCCGGACATAATCCACGACATCTCAATAATACTGCGCAATTATATTTTGTTCGTCATGTGTTTCTCTTCATCCAGTGCTCATGACACAACCTCCACCATTCCCTGCCACCTGGTGAAATGTGTTTCCTTCCCGTCCGATGTCGACCTGGGCATGCTTCGTGTGTTCGCCACGCCCACCGGAGACATTGTTGTCATCGCTCCATTCCACCCGCAAACTGCTGGCCTACCTGTCGCCGCTCGACCAGCACGATGCCCGGCTTGCTTCAACAACTTCCAGGTTTGGTGGCCGAACCTTCCTTCACGACATCTACCCACACAGCTCCCCAACGACACTGTCGAGCTGACCGTGGTCCGGCTCCCACAGACCACCCCTGCTGACGCCATAGTCACCCCCCCCCCACCCGGCCTATCAAGAGTACTCCGTACTGTATGGCGGGGGGGGAGGGGGTGGGAGGGGGGGGGGTGCTATGTGGCGCCAATGGAATCGAACACCAACATTGATATGCGTCCATCTTTGGACTCTAAGCATTATCTTTGGCTGTTCTGCCATGTTCAAGTTAGTTCTTTGTGATCCTTGTATGTGTTACAGTTAATAAATGAACTATTGTTAAATGGGTGTGATTATTGGTGCAACCAACCTGGTAATCCTCCTCAAGAGTAACACAAGAGTTCTTTGGTATTTCGAAAATTAAAGAGCAATCAAGAAAGTAAACAGGTACTTACGATCAAAAACATGTTTCATGATTACACGAAGGTATGACAACAATTGGGTTGTGCAAGAAAATTCCTTTTTAACAGACTATCAATGCTTTTATACTCAGAGCAGAAAATAAGTTGAAGCTGTATAAGAGAAGATATTTCTTCAGCTTAACAGAATGAAGTGATGGAGTACTGACTCAATTTCCACACCAAGAAGGAATCTGCAGTTAAATGCAGTCACTGAGCATATGAAAAAAAAATATAACTGAAAGTTGTCATAATAGTTTGACATCATGTTTGGCCTGTGTAAGTAAAATATTTCCATGAGCTGCACTGCAGCAGAATGTGTGGCTGGCTGGCATGCTGTAGGATACCAGTTCAGACCCAATCACCAGCAATTATTTGTCATTTCTGGAGGATTCTTGAAATTTCTCATGTTAATATATTCTGTAATACTTGATGTTTGTATAAATGGCAGGATTCTTCATGCAGGAGTTCAGTTCTGCCTGTACATTGGTCTTTAAAACAAACATACTTTCAGTGCTAAGTATTGTACTTCAGTGATGAGCCTGCTTTCGGACTGGACTTGACTGTGGTTACGATGTGACATTCTTTGGCACAGACACCAGGTACTTCGAAACATCTGCATTGCCGTGTCTCTAATTGGGCAACGTAAAATTCTTTGCCTATGTCAACAGGAACCACACAACCATTACATCATTCTCAAGGTCAAAATATTCAGGAAACAATGGATTCCAAAACACGAACTCCATATCAGACATCCATCAGTGTTTTCCAGAGATGCTGGTCAGGACCTGATGGAATGGATGAAAGTATACAGCAGGAGCTCCATTACAGGACCAAGGTGAAAAACAATGTTTGGTGACAGTCACAGCAAATCACTTATCAGAAGAACAACTGAAGAACAGGACTCATTGTCATGGGGGAAATGACACAGTCCCATAAACAGAATGTTCTGGCCCTTTACCAGACTGTGAACTGAATATGACAGAATTCAACAAAATCCCACACTTGATTGAAGGAGTCGCAGAAGACTTGTATCGAGCTCTTCTGATAAAGAATGTCACAACTACCAAAGAATTCTTCAAGTGGTACCAACGCATTGGGAAAATACAACAGGGAAGAAATGGATGAAAGAAGTATGACTGAACCCCAAATTTGGTTCCTGCAGCAGTTGTGGAAGACCACCATGACTTCACATCTCTCATAAATCAAGTAACACGGTGCAGCAGTTTATGGTAGCCAGAACTGTCAGACTGAGTAAGCAAGAGAGCGCAGCTATGAATTCCAAACCCATACACCAAGAGGAATGTTGAAGAAGAAGAGTATAGATTTTTAGCACCAATCTTTTCCACCATTCGAACATGGGAGTAAGAATGGTCTCAGCCAACTCTGATCTATACTGCAGCAATCAAACAACAACCCAGCATCTTATCAATGCAGATACAACCAACTCCCCCACCAAATATAACGCCCTGCAGAATAATACACATTTGGAGGACATAGGACAACATGCCGTTATGTTTCCACTGTGGACACCCTGGAAATATTGTACGCTACTGCAGAGAAAGAAGATGAGTCTTCGACCACCACTACGCCACTGGAGGTCAACTATCACAAGAGTTCTGTCCACAACAGTCAGCTGCAGACAATTATAGTCAACAGAAGGGAAAGTACGTTTTAAAAATCGAAAATGCTGACTCAGTCATTGTATTTAGAAAAAATTCACTGACTGAAATATGGGTACAAGCTTATCATGGATAAACATTAACATTAAATCTAAAGTTTAATTTTTATAACACTGCAAATCCAGTTTTTCTGCCAAATGTGCCCGAAAAACTTACAGCACAAGTTAAGAGAACCAGGGGTTAGATAGGATCTGGATTAAAATCTATTTTTCCACTAAGAGAAAGCTTTATTTACTGCAGAGGGCTGGCTCTAGCCAACGCTTAAAAGTGCACTAGAAACAATACTGAACACTTCATGGAGTCATAAAATGAAGTTTAAAATTCCTAAAACAAATTAATAATAATTTGTTGCTTTAACTGTTTAAGTGCTTAATTCTGGCTACTATACACATGGTTCTCTCTCTCCCTCAGTATGTTGTCCTAGAGACTGGACTGCTGAAGTACTTTTCGTAGGACAAGCTACTGCAGAGACTTTGGGATTCTTGCACTCATATACCCATACATTTCATCCCTACCAATTTTTGTGATTAATAGTAAGGATGAACTGTAAAATTAAAAGTTACAATACTAAAGGTAAACACTGTTTTCAAATGGACTTTATGACTATGTCTAGGGTTCAGAACAAAGTTTTATATTTTGATGCTGAAGTCTTTACCAGATAGGCACCAGGAAAGAAATTGAGCATCCCCAGAAATTCAACTATAAAGTAAAGGTTACATGACTACCCAATACTCCTACAATTAATGAAACTATTTGAGCTCAAGTATATTAATTCTGGATAATACTAATGAACAAATAAAAAATATTGTAGTTTTACCAGTATAGTCAGCCAATAGCATTCACTAAAGTCAGTCAATTTACACAAATAGTTAGCATAAGGTGGTAGATGGAAAGATAAAACATGAGGAAGAACAAGCATCTTTTTCAGATTAGCTGCTTTTCTACTAATGCACATTATTGCCTACTTTAAAAACTCTGTAAATAATTCTAGCAATTAACAATGTGAGTAGATAATCATTAGTTATAACTGGTTGATAGTGTACTTTACAGAAGTAGCCTGCACAACTGCTTCTGTCATTGCATAAATTGGCTCATGTATACCCAACACAATTCTGTGCCGTCGTATGATGTACCGTACACTACATGCATTGAATGGAAAGGTGGACTTCTAATTTCTGTTCTAAACAACGATGCACGAGAGCACCACCTTGATTATGACAGAAAACCTGTGTTGCAAAGCAAACATGCAATGCGAAGTTGAGAGTTAGAGTAAATAATATGAAATAATTCCTGGGAGCAGAAACTGAATGATTATTCAAGTAGAGTTGTTTTCCTGTATTGTATAAAGAAGTGGACTGGCTGTTTAACAAGTTATTGCGAAAAAAATACCTTTTGGTTGAGACCTTTGCATGCTTTCTCCTGTCGGACCGTTCTGTACTGCCAATCATAGCCTGAAAGCTGCAAAAGAGGTGCAATAAGAGGAACATCTAGAAACGGAGGCGGGTATCCGCCTGCTTCGATCAGTAGTACTCGTACGTTAGGATCTTGTGCCAAACGAGCAGCAACAATAGAACCTGCAGTTCCAGCACCAACTATATAAATGTGACCACAAAAAAAACGAAAAAAATTATAAAACCGTCTAAATATTACACAGTAGGCGTGGCGTAAAGCTAAATTTAATTTTGCGTACCGACTATATAATCAAACTCAGATGGAACTAAATCGTTCAATAATGTTTTGATAAGGTAATCTTTATAAACAAATAACGCGAGCCATAAATGAAAACTCCCAATCACGGTCGCAGACAAAATATAACCAACAGAATACATGTTTAGACACTGTCAAGGTTCATGTGTGTAGCAGAAACTGTATACATCTGAAACAGGTTCATGTACAAGTTTTTCTTTATTCATATCACATTTCAGCTGCAATCAAATTCCAACAACCAACTTTAAGCCACGTGACCTGCACAGCTGCTCATTCGTATCATCAACGCCACCTAGGGGGGTTCGCATTTCTATATGATATATCGACAGTTTTTCTCGCATACTGATCGATTCACACTAAACAACAACATACCCACAGTCATTAAGGCCCGTCCACACGCAACGATCTGTCTGCACAAATGTCTGCGCACATCACATCTGCGCAGACAGATCGTTGCGTGTGGATAGAAGATTTGCACCGACCTGAGGTGTGTGCAAACCTGGAAGTTGGAGTTGGAGGTTTGAGCGAAACCTCTCAAATCTGTGGGTTCACACCACATCTGCGCAGACAAGTTGGAGCGTGTGGACAAGAGATTGCCGCAAATCTGGCACGAAACAGCTGTTTGCTCAGTCTAGGGCATTAAAATGGCTGATACTCGTCAGTGTTCTAGAGAGTTTGTAAGTGAATTCATTGAAATATATAGAAACCACCCATGTTTGTGGAAGATTAAAAGTAAAGAATATAGTGACCGAGACAAAAAGACAGCAGCATACAATGCTCTAATTGAAAAATTGCGGGCAGTTGACGCCTCGGCAAACAGAGAAACGGTAATAAAAAAAAATCGTTGCGAACTGGCGAAATTATTTGCGGATGGATGTCGAAACTTATAATTATCTCTTAAAGCTTGTAACCCCTCATATTATGAGAAAAAATACTTGTATGAGAAGGGCAATTTCTCCTCATGAACGGCTGGCGGTAACATTAAGATTCCTAGCAACAGGAAGGAGCTACAAGGATTTGGAATTTTCAATTGCAATATCGAAACAAACGTTGAGTAAAATAATACCCAACACATGTGAAGCTATTTACGCTGTCCTGAAGGGTGAGTTCATGAAGGCAAGCTAAGTAAATTAAGTCTGTCAGCGAACTGTTTACCGAAAAGAGTTATCCAAACTTCAGAAATCTAGAAGATCTGGTGTAAGAGTAGATCAAGTATACCAGCCAATGTTATGGTATTTTGATCTGCTTGGCTTTCTTAGCGGTCAAGAAACGCCAAGACCAAGCAGGAGTACAACTGAAGATGAAATTGGAGTGTCAATGTGCCAGGAAATGGAACACGAGGTAATGTAAAACAAAACAGGTTCGCCCTGCAACTCGCAGTAAATGTACGTGAGAAAACTGCTTTCGCTTTAGCAACCACTGTCTACACCATTTGGACCGCCTTCTCTGTTTCCTGCGGTTGGTCTGAATGTTTTTTGCAACACAAGTTGCGAACACAGACCACAACAGAACTTCCTCCATTTCTATATTTCAAAATAACTGAATTAAATTTTTGACGTTTACGGGGAGCGTAGTCGCTTGCCACAGATTTTTCTTTTCTACACCGACAGATGGCGGGTGAGTAGTAGATTGGGGTTTGTGTCGTGTGAACACACCACATTTGCAGCGATCTTTTGCATGTACAGACATCTGCGCCAATGTCTGCGCAGACAGATCGTTGCGTGTGGACCGGGCTTTATAACAGACAAGTGATTTTGTTTTCAAATGTTCCTTTAAATAGAAAAACCCAAAGGTATTGCCTCATCTTAATTCTCGTATCACTAAAAAGGTGAGTGAAGTAGATATTAGTGTCCATGGCATTGAGAAACAGCTGAAATCGTTAAAAATTGGACAAAGTCCTTGGGCTCGATGGAATCCCTATCAGATTCTATACCCCGTTCGTAGCTGAGTTAACCCTCTGTTGACTATAATCTACCATAGATCCCTCTAGCAAACAGCTATGTCCAGAAGTTGGAAGAAAGAGCAAGGCACACCTACCTACAAGAATGGTAGCAGAAGTGACCCCCAAAACTACCGTTCGATATCCTTGACATACATTTGTAGAATTTTAAAACATATCCCGATCTCAAACATAATAAATTGTCTCGGACGGAACGACTCCTCCATGCTAACCGGCATGAACATAGACAATGTGGAGCCCAAACTGCACTTTTCTCACATGACACTGAAAGCCATGGATCAAGGCAGTCAGGTCAGATTTCCGGAAAACATTTCACTCTGTACAACATCCTCGCTTATTTTCAAAAGTACTAACCTGTTGCATATGACGGATAACTGAGTTACGTTAGCACATTTGATACTATTTATGGAATATTCCGTCGGTTCTTGGAGGAACATAGACATATTAATAACCTGAATACAACATATTAATGTTCCACAATAATATTTATAGTGTGTGGAACCCATATCACATAGGCCTGGCAGGTGATATTGAATATACACAGAGAAGGGCAGCACAAATGGCCACAGGTTTGTTTCACCCATGTCAGAGTGTCACTGAGACGTTGGGGTATTAGATGAAATATGAGATTGGACTGAAGATTTCTTGGTAGGAAGATTGCAGCATGTTATCTTGGATAGAGAGTCATTGACAAACGTAGAAGAAACTTCAGATGTATCTCGAGGATCCATGTTGCGATCCTTGTTCTTCATGTTGTATATTAATGATCTTGAAGACAATATCAATAGAAACCTAAAACTTTTCACAGATGATCTACTGAGAGTCTGAACCAAGCTGCACAAATATTCAGTCCAACTTCGATAATATTTCAAAGTGGTGCAATGTATGGCAGCTTACTTTAGATGTTCAAAATCTTAAAATTCTGCACTTCACAAAACAAAAACATAGTATTCTGTGAGTATAATATTGCTGAGTCAAATTACTATTTATTGAATATTTCGTCGGTTCTTGGAGGAACACAGACATATCAATAACTAGAATACAACCTATCAATGTTCCACAATAATATTTATTAGTTCCTTATAAATCGGCTTTCGGGTTCTTAGGCCTTCGTCAGATAACTTAATGTTGAACAGATAGTCACATCTTGAGAAGACATATTTTTTTTAATGTGCACAAGACTTTTTACTCCATACAACTAGCTTTGAACGTATCTGTATTTACAGTTTATAGTTCATAAGCTACCAAAGGTTTCGTAGACAGTTAGTGGTTATTGGGGCTCGTTTCAGTTGAGATAACTGTTCAATTTTAGCTTTCTGGCGAAGGTACATCAGGTTTGTTAAGGCAAGCGACTCTTCTCGGACTGCTTTATCAAATACATAGAATTCAACACGGGTGTAGGAGTGACGTAATTGTCAAGGGAACAATTTAAAAATGTAAACACATATTATCATGCACGATATACCACTTCTTCATTTCTTCATTCACCCACGACCTCTCAGCAACCCAGACAGCTTTCTTGGTTGCTTGTGTAGTATTTCTTCCCTTCAGCATCAAGTATTTCGGTGTTATGTTTAGTTTTAATCGTCGTGATTGAAGTAGATATGTTGTGTGGCTTTGGACTTCCATTTCACTAACCTGTTGTATATGATGGATAATTGACTTACATTAGCACATTTGATACAAGGGTCACTCCAAAAGAAATGCACACTATTTTTGTAAAAATACAGTTTTAATCCCGCTTGTGTGAAAGTTTTACGGTGTGTAGATACATCCTTCCCGCTTGTTTTCCTACTTAGTTCAACCTGTTCCTGTGAGTAGTGCCATCACAGCATGTCTTCAAGATGGCTGCTACACTTGTCGTTCGTCAGAAGCAACGTGCTGTCATAGAATTCCTATGCTGTGAAAACGAGACAGTGGGAAACATCCACAGGAGGTTAAACAAAGGTGTATGGAGATGCTACTGTCGATCCCAGTACAGTTAGTCGGTGAGCAAGCAGGTTACGTAATAAAAGCGCGCGTGGCAATATTGAGGATTGTCCTCGCAGAGGCAGGCCTTGTACTGCACACACTCCTGACAATATGCATAGAGTTACCGAATTGGTGACTGCTGACAGACGCGTCACAGTGAACGAATTGTCACGCTACATTGGGATAGGGGAAGGAAGTGTTTGCAGAATACTGAAAGTGTTGGCGTTAAAAAAAGGTTTGTGCCAGGTGGGTTCCCAGGATGTTAGACAGTGGCTCAGAAAGAAACAAGAAAAACGGTATGCAGCGAACTCTTGGAACAGTATGAGAATGGTGGAGATGAATTTCTTGGAAGAATTGTGACAGGTGATGAAATATGACTCCATCATTTTTCACCAGAGACGAAGAGGCAATCAATGGAGTGACATCATGCAAATCCACCCAAGAAAAAAATTCAAAACCATAACTTCTGCTGGAAAAGTTATGGCTATGGTGTTTTTCGATTCCGGATGACATCATGCCAAGTGAAACCACCATAAACTCCAATGCATATGTGATGATACTGAAGAAACGTCAAGCTTGACTGAGTCATGTTCGACCACATCAGCAAAAGCAGTATGTTTTGCTATTGCACGACAATGCATGGCCACATGTCAGTCAAAAAACCATGGAAGCGATCACAAAACTCGGATGGACAACACTGAAACACCCGCCTTACAGTCCTGACCTGGCTCCATGTGATTATCAACTCTTTGGGAAAATGAAAGACTCTCTTCGTGGAGCAAGGTTTGATGATGATGACTCCCTTGTGCACACTGCCAAACAGTGGCTATAACATGTTGGTCCAGAGTTTTACTGTGAGGATATACATGCGCTGGTTCCAAGTTGGCGTAAGGCAGTTGAGAGAGATGGAAATTATGTGGAGGAATGAAAATATTGTTCCTAAAGGATTTATCTACACAATGTAAGACTTTCAAACATGTAGAATAAAAGATGGATTAAAAAAAATAGTGTGCATTTCTTTTGAAGTGACCCTTGTATTATTTATGGAATATTGCTTTGGTTCTTGGAGGAACATAGACATATTAATAACCTGAATACAACATATTAGTGTTCCACAATAATATTTATAGTGTGTGGAGCCCATATCATATAGGCCTGGCCAGTGATATTGAATATACACAGAGAAGGTCAGCACAAACAGCCATGTCTTTGTTTCACCCATGGCAGAGTGTCACTGAGACATTGAAATGACTGAAGTGGCAAACTCTCAAAACAAGATGTAAATTATCCTCAAGAAGTCTACTGACAAAATTTCAAGAACAGGCTTTAAATGATGAGTCTAGGAATATACACTGACTGAAAAAACTGCAACACCAAAAAATAACTAATGTAGAGAATGAAATTTTGGGAATAGATTCGTCTAGATCAGTGGTTCCCAACAGCTGATCTGTGGACCCCCAGGGGTCTGCGAGCTATGACAGAGGGGTCCGCAAGATGCTATTAGAATAAAAAATATATTAAATATATTTCGTATGATAACAGATTTTTGTTTTGGCCGCTTCCTGCATGAGAAGAGCTTTACAGAACGCTAACTTCTGCGTCTAGCGTCTTCCTAGAGCCAACTGACACTAGCACACTCTAGCGCAAAACTACAATTAGATAGAGGCAAATAGTTCTGCTGTATGCCGTTAGCCTGTGCGCGCTGCCTCTTTGCAGCTGACAACTGACAGCCACTTTACACAGAAACTCGCAATTCAGCAATCGACCATTGCTAATTTATTGCCAGTGCTTTCACAGACCGTGTTGTTTACATATTCAATATTCTGTATTAAAACAGTAGTGTTTTTATAGCGTTGTTTTTCGAGGAAGCTACAGTTCGTGTTAAAACGAGAAAGGCCTACGGATGAAGAGGAAGATAATGCATTTGATGTTCAAGCAAGTAAGTCAGTGACATCGAACTGAAGTTGTCAGTGTCCATTGAACCTAAATCGTCGACGTCCCTTAAACCTAACCCTTCCAACATCAGTGTTAAGCTTACTGGAAAAATTAGAAAATATAACTCTGATTACTTGGAAATGTTTTACGTTCACTGGACCTGAGCAACAGCCAAACTCCAAGTGTTATTTGCTGTGAAAGCCTTTCGAATGAATGTATGAAACCAGCAAAATTCCAGCGCCATCTTGAAACAAAGCACCCAGAGTACAAAAGGAAGACGTTAGAGTTTTTCAAAAATAAATTGGGAGAGTTGAAAACATCTCGTAAAACAATTACTAAACACTGTGGTGCAAATGTAAATGCAACCCTTGCGTCTTACGAGGTGGCTCAGCTTGTAACTAAATGTGGGAAAAAACACACAATTGCTGAGGAACGTATACTGCTATCAGCAATAATACTTTGCAAGAGAATGTTAGGTGATGCAGCTGCTAAGGTAATAGGAACTGTCCCACTCTCAAATAGTACTGTTCAAAGACGAATTACTAATATGGCAGTTAACATCGAAGAAACATTGCTGGCTAGACTTTGCATGAGTGACATGTATGTTCTGCAATTGGATGAAACCACAGACATATCAAAAAAAGCTGTAATGTTGGTTTTTGCATGATCCTTATGGGAGGACCAAGTGTTCGAAGATTTTCTTTTTTCATGCGAACTACTGCATACAACAGCAGACGATATTTTTACTGCATTAAATAATTATCTCAATGAACACGATGTTACCTGGAAAAAAATGTGTAGGCTTGTCGACTGATGGAGCAAAGTCAATGGCTGACAAAAATACAGGACTTCTAGCTCGTATCAAAGCAGTAGCCCCTAAGGTGAAATGGACTCACTGTTGTATCCATCGTGAAGCCTCAGTAGCCAAAAGATTGCGTGAACCCTTGCAAAAGATACTTAACGAAGTAGTTTGAATCATCAACTACATTCAAACTCTACATCTACAATCCACGTTATTTTCTTTGTTGTGTAAAGAGATCGGCAGTGAGCATGAGCAACTTCTTATTCATACAGAAGTAAGATGGCTTTCCTGAGGTAGGAAGCTGTCAAGATTTTTTGAACTCAGAGACGAGGTTCATGCCTTCTTTCTTGACACAAAGTACACGGATTTTCTTACTAACTTCTCTTGGCTTTGTTCAGTTGCGTACTTAGCTGATGTGTTTGAACACTTGAATGTGTTAAACTTGAGTTTACAAGGAAAAAATGTAGACATGTTCAAAGATGAGGATAAGATTAGTGCTATGGTCAAACAGTGTTAGATCTGGGCGTCAAGGATAGAAAATGAGCCACTAATTAACTTTTCTACCTTAAAACAATTCTTGGAGTCATCAGAGGAGAGTTTGCCTGGCCAGATCAAGATCAATGTAGCCAAGCATCTACAAGGCCTAGCCACCACTTTTAGAGAGTATTTCCCTGAACCTGACCCTGACGACAGATGGATTCGAAATACCTTCAGCTGTGAAGAAATAGACAGAATCCAAGGTCTCACTAAAGAAGAGCAAGATCAACTTGACGATCTGTTCAGCTGTGGTACGATGATAAACATTTTCATTGGTGATAAAATTACAGACTTCTGGGAATCAGCAACAAGGACTACAAGAAACTTGGAGATAAGGCAATAAAAAAGATCCTTCCATTTGCAACCTCATATTGGTGTGAGAAAGCATTTTCTTCCATGTGTTTCATGAAAACCAAATGTAGGAATTGGGTCGACATGCGGTTGGATTTCAGAGTGAAAGTTTCAAGTTTGGAACCTAATATTTCAAAAATAATGGACTCAAAGGTCGGATTGAACTCATCTCATTAAGAACTGAAAATTAAAACTAACTGTATACTGATGGAGTGCTCTGTTGTAACTTTATTTTTTTTTCAAATAATTAATACCTTGTATGAAATTAGTGTTTTCTTATTTTTCTCGCATGTCTACTCAATGCAATCTCAAGTGCACTACAATTGAAAGACCAATACACTCAGTTTTAATTTTTTCCTGTCATTTTCAGTTCATACTCAATTTTTATTTTTTTAGAAGTTTGTTATACTAAACACCCACATTTGAAGACAAAGATCTTGAGCAATAATCAAAAATTTAACAATAACAACGATGGATAAATTGAAAAAGTGTTAAGCTCAATACTTTTTCAATAATGAATATGTCAATGTTTTTTCTAAGTACCAAAATTAGAAAACGTATCGAAAACGATCGACCTCATCTTAATACAGCCGTCAGGCGTAATGACATGAGACTTGGGGGTGCGCTGATGACAGAAAGCATGGGTCACATTTCAGTGGTGTCGGTGGAGTCTATCAGCAGGGCGGGTTTCACTAGACACGGCCTGCACCTCAATAGGAATGGGAAGGGGAGGTTGGCAAAGCTTATAGGTGACAGCATAGGTGGGGTTGGTGGGATCACTCATGGGAAAATTCCTGCAGTAGTGGGTGTTAGAGCTGCACCTTTTTTAGATTGAAGTCAGCTGATAGGTATTCCTGCTTAAGGGAAGTCTCTCTAACAAGGGAAACACTTTTGACAAAGCTTAGGTATCTGAGTAATGAGGGAATTAGTGTATTTCATCAAAATATACAAGGTATTAGAGATAAAGTTAGTGAACTGCTTATAGATGTTGGCTCTGAAATTATTGGTATATCTGAACACTTCTTAAATAAGGAGATAATTCAGAGGCTTCCTTTACCAGGATACAGGTTGGCTGGCTGCTTTTCGAGGAGCTCTTTGCGGTGTGGGGGAGTAGCCATGTATGTGAAAAACGGCATCGCATTTGAGTCAATTGATGTTTCAAAGTACTGCACTGAAAAGGTGTTTGAGTGTTGTGCAGGTGTGGTTAAATTTAACGGAGCTAAACTTGTAACTGTTGTTATTTATAGATCCCCAGACTCCGATTTCACAACATTTTTGCTAAAGCTAGAGGAGGTTCTTGGTTCACTTTATAGGAAATACAAAAAGTTAGTTATATGTGGTGACTTCAGTATTAATTGTATAACTGATTTTGCAAGGAAGAGGATGCTGGTAGACCTCTTTAATTCATATAATCTTATGCAAACCGTATTCTTTCCGACGAGAGTGCAAGGGAACAGTAGAACAACCATAGACAACATTTTTGTTCATTCCTCATTACTAGAAGGGCATTCTGTTAGCAAAAAGGTGAATGGTTCTTTCAGATCATGATGCGCAAATTTTAACTTTAAAAGATTTTTATGCTGCAACACGTGTTAAATATAGTCATCAGGTGTTCAGGAAAGCTGATCCAGTTGCTGTAGAGACCTTTGTAAACCTTATAAAGGAACAAGAGTGGCAAGATGTTTATAGCGCTGATACAGTAGACGAGAAATATAATGCCTTTCTCAAGACTTTTCTCATGCTCTTTGAAAGTTGCTTTCCGTTAGAACGTTTAAAACAGGGTACTAGCACAAACAGGCAGCCTGGGTGGCTGACTAGAGGGATAAGAATATCTTGTAGAACAAAGTGGCAATTATATCAAAACGTTAGAAACAGTCAAAATCTAAATGCAGCAGCCCATTACAAACAGTATTGTAAGGTGCTTAAAAATGTTATTAGGAAGGCAAAAAGTATGTGGTATGCAGATAGAATAGCTAAGTCTCAGGATAAAATTAAAACCATATGGTCAGTCGTAAAGGAAGTTGCTGGTCTGCAGAGACAGGTCGAGGATATAGAATCAGTGCGTAGTGGGAATGTCCGTGTTACTGATAAGTCGCATATATGTACAGTATTTAATAATCAATTTCTGAATATAGCAGGTGAACTAAATAGAAACCTAGTCCCAACAGGGAATCATATAGCGCTCTTAGAAAAAAGTGTTCCGAGACTGTTACCTGAAATGCTCCTCCATGATACTGACAAGCGGGAGATTGAGTTAATAATTAAATCCCTAAAGACCAAGAACTCTCATGGATATGACGGGGTATCTAGCAGAATACTGAAGTATTGTTCTATGTATGTTAGCCCAGTTCTCAGCCATATCTGTAACTTTTCCTTTAGGAGTGGTTGGTTTCCTGACCGATTAAAGTACTCGGTAGTGAAGCCACTTTATAAAAAGGGAGACATTGATAATGTTGACAATTTTAGACCTATTTCTATGCCATCGGTGTTTGCTAAAGTTATCAAGAAGGTTGTATATACAAGATTACTGGAGCATTAAATTCACATAATTTGCTGTCAAATGTTCAGTTTGGTTTTAGAAATGGTTTAACAACTGAAAATGCTATATTCTCTTTTCTCTGGGAGGTTTTGGACGGATTAAATAAAAGGTTGCGAACGCTAGGTGTTTTCTTTGATTTAACGAAGGCTTTTGACTGTGTTGACCACAAAATATTACTGCAGAAGTTGGACCATTATGGAGTAAGGGGAGTAGCTTACAATTGGTTCGCCTCTTACTTTAAGAACAGAAAGCAGAGGGTAATTCTCCGCAACATTGAGAGTGGTAGTGATGTTCAGTCCCAATGGGGCACTGTTAAGTGGGGCGTTCCCCAAGGGTCGGTGCTGGGGCCACTGATGTTTCTTATTTATATAAATGATATGCCTTCTAGTACTACAGGTGATTCAAAAATATTTCTGTTTGCTGATGACACCAGCTTGGTAGTGAAGGATCTTGTGTGTAATATTGAAACAGTAACAAATAATGTAGTTGATGAAATAAGTTCGTGGCTTGTGGAAATAATTTGATGCTAAATCACAGTAAGACTCATTTTTTACAGTTTCTAACTCACAATTCAACAAAAACCGATATTTTGATCAGACAGAAGGGGCATATTATAAGCGAGATGGAACAGTTCAAATTCCTAGGCGTTCGGAGAGATAGTAAGCTGTTGTGGAAAGCCCATGTCCAGGATCTTGTTCAGAAGCTAAATGCTGCTTTATTTACCATTAGAACAGTATCTGAAATAAGTGACACTTCAACACGAAAAGTAGTCTACTTCGCATATTTTCATACGCTTATGTCGTATGGTATTATTTTTTGGGGTAATTCTTCTGATTCAAAAAGGTTATTTTTGGCTCAAAAATGGGCTGTTCGAGCTATATGTGGTGTAAGTTCGAGAACCTCTTGTCGACCCCTATTCAAAAATCTGGGAATTCTGACATTGCCCTCACAGTATATATTTTCTTTAATGTCGTTTGTTGTTAGCAATATTAGCCTATTCCCAAAAGTTAGCAGCTTTCACTCAGTTAATACTAGGCAGAAATCAAATCTGCATGTGGAATGCACTTCTTTGACTCTTGTGCAGAAAGGAGTGCACTATTCTTCTGCATCCATTTTCAATAAGCTACCACGAGAACTCAAAAACTTAGCAGTAGCCCAAACTCTTTTAAGTCTAAACTGAAGAGTTTCCTCATAGCTCACTCCTTCTATTCTGTCGAGGAGCTCTTGGAAGAGCTAAAAAATTAAGCAAATTCCAGTGTTACATTGTTGATTGTCTTCGTTTAAACTTGCGACTTGTCACCTGAATATGTTTTTTTTAATATTTCATTTTATCTGTTTCTAATATCGTGTTATAATTTCATGTATTGACTCGTTCCATGACCATGGAGACTTCTCCTTAATTTGGTCCCACAGAACAATAAATAAATAAATAAAATAAATAAAAAGACTCTTAATTTGGCTTTTTAGGTACTTGATAGTGTGATATGACAAGGTACCAATCGTGCTTGATGAGGGAGTCGTCGAGAAAATTTTTTGGGAACCCTTGGTCTAGATAACATATTTAATTGATAAACATTGTAAGATCATAGATTAATGTAAGTGCAAGACAAGCCATTGGAAACGGGGAATCCTGGAACATTAATAATTGAAGTAACAGCAAGAATACTGGATGCAAGCATGCAGCCGTGCATGCATTGAGTTGTATAGGTGCCAGATGTAGTTTATGAGATGGAATTCCATGCCTGCTGCGTGGTCCATATATTGAACATTGATGCTGATTGCGGATGACGCTGGAGTTGTCATCTGACAGTGTCCCATATGTGCTCAATTAGATACGGATCTGGTGACCAAGCAGCCCAAGCCAACATATCGACACTGTAGAGTATGCTGGTTTATAACAGCAGTATGAGGGAGCGTTACCTTCTTGGAAAACACTCCGTGGAGTGCTGTTCATGAATGGCAGCACAACAGGTCGATCCATCAGAGTGAAGTACAAATTTGCAGTCAGGATTCGTGGTATAACCACGAGAGCGCTCCTGCTGTCATATGAAATTGCACACCACATTGTAACTCCAAATGTAGGTCCAGTGTGTCTAGCACGCAGACAGGTTCTTTGCAGGCCCCCAACTGGCCTCTTTCTAACCAACACATAGCCATCACTGGCATTGAGACAGAACCAGCTTTCATCAGAAAACACAACAGACTCTGCTCTGCAAAACAATGAGCTCTCGCTTGAAACGACTACGTCGCAAATAGCGGTGGTTTGGGGTCAGCGTAATTTACGTTACAGGTCGTCTGGTTTGGAGTTGTCCTTGAAGTAACTGATTTGCAACAGTTTGTCGTGTCACTGTGGTACCAACTGCTGCTCAAACTGCCGATGTAGAAGATGGGCCAGAGCCATACGCCGAAAACGATGGTCTTTCCTCTCAGTAGTGCCACTTGGCCATCCACAACCTAGTTCTCAAGTGACCATTGCTGTCAGCACTCATTTACAGTAGCTACACTCCTGCCATATCTTTCTGGAGTATCACACAAAGAACATTCAATCTCTCATAGCCCTATTATACGACCTCGTTTGAACTCAGTTAGGTGTTGGTAATGGCGTCTTTATCACCTTAAAGGTATTCTTGACTTATATCAGCTCACCAAGTCCAATCTCAAAGTTAACTATAGCATGTATCTGAAGCAAACCTGATTCACAAAAAATGACCCTGAGCACTATGGTACTCAAAATTTGAGATCATCAGTCCGCTAGAACTTAGAACTACTTAAACCTAACTAACCTAAGGACATCACACACATCCTTGCCCGAGGCAGGATTCGAACCTGCGACCGTAGTGGTCTTGCGGTTCCAGACTGTAGCGCCTAGAACCGCACGTCCACTCCAGCTGGCCCTGATTCACATCATCATAGTGGTACTATTAGCGCCACTCTAATGCAACTGGAACGAAACTGAAATAGATATCGTCTATCAGATGTAGAAACATACCTACCGACTTTCATTTGTGTCGCACAACTCCTTCTCGGTGTTTCGATTTTTTTTTTCATAATTGCACTACAACTCCCTCCACATTGCTCCCACAGGGACCGTGAGGATAGGATAAAAATTATAGCACACACAGAAGCATTTAGACAATCTTTTCCCGAGCTCCATACGTGGATGAAAGGGGAGAAAGTCCTAATAACCAGTTCAGTGGGATTTACCATCTGCCATGCACTTCACAATGGTTGCCAGAATGTAGATGTAGTTATACTTGTGGACGTAGACTAAGGAATTGCCTCGGTTTGCGGTTTATGTTCGGCTGAAATCGGTAATCGGTCACGTTACACCCGTCCGTTCGGCTAACATAACATCCTTCTCATGCTGTGTGGTGCGATCTTTGTCCATAAAATTTCTGAAGCCGTCTTTAAGGATTCGATAGCAGCTAAATATTTGTGATAAGCAAAACTATAAATACTAACTGCTCCCCATTTCAGCTGCAACAATTTAAGATGTCCTCTTAGGTTCTTGCCTAATCACGCCCTTGAATATCACGACATAAGGGCAATTCACACTGGCCATCACATAACATCACATCATAACATTTCACAGTGCTTTAGAATTTTGTCTTTGCGGGATTTCAAAGACTTAATGTGTTTTAAGGAAATGGACCAAGCAAGCTGTAATTTATATCGGTTATTTTCGAGCATCATATGTTTCAAGAAGAAATATCTACAAACAACAGTGACCCCAAAGTGTTTGAAAATGACCGACGGAAGAAGTTAGCTAATAGCACGGACAATAAATAGACTATAGCGTTCTTGGACCATGTTTTCGTTCTTAAAACATATCGAAGCTGTGGACCCCCACTAGAACAAAATCCCAAAAAATTTGCCAGGCATGGCGCAGGATAAAATGTTCCAATACCAAAGAACTTCCATAAAGGCGGTAGAGTTGAAGAACGAATGCATTCGTTTCATCACGTAATGTCTACAAGCAGCAGCGATCCCAAACTGCTTCAAAATGATTGACAGTCCAAAATTGAATAATGGCACGAACAACAGATTACAGCCTGTTTGGCCAATATTTTCATTATTAATTCCATCATGCATTTTAAATGGCGTCATTCAAACACGCTGTCAATGACCACCACATCAGATCACATCACATCAAGTGTTCTCGGGAAGAAAGTTTGGGTGTTTCATGCCAACACCAGAAGTTAATCTATTTTCGCTGCACTCGCTCATGTTGTAACAGTGTGCAGTCGGCAGACATCGTCAATAAACCGTCAGCTGATTTGTTCTTCGTAGCTGTCAAAGGAGTTCATGCTCCGTGACAGTTTATTTTACAGTAAGGAAATTCAAGGACTTACCATTAGAGCTTGGTTGATTCAGGGGAGGAGTCCAAACAACCTGGTCATCGACCCCATCAGATTAGGGAACGATGGGGAAGGAAGTTGGACGTGACCTTTCAAAGGAACTATCCTGGTCTTTGCCTGAAGCAATTTAGGGAAATCACAGAAAACCTAAATTAGGATGGCTGGACGCGGGCCGTTCAAGCTTGGACGATCCTGTTTACTTGTGTAGCAGTCGTATCTGACCTTATGTCAATTCAGGTTCAGATTACAGCTCGACAACACTGTTTAGGGAGTTTGTATAAGTTTCTGTGGTTTGTTCTCAATAAATATTTTGATCACAGAAAACCGGAATTGATGTTTTGTGTCTGTGCCTGACTGAGTTTATGAACGCCTACAGATTATGGCTCGGAAGAACCCTGACAGCAACGCCACCATGTTGAATATTGCTTTTCGTGCAATCACAGGACGTGGTGTTACGACTCAAACTGTGCGCAATAGGCTGCATGACGCGCAACTTCACTCCCGACGTCCACGGTGAGGTCCATCTTTGCAACCAGCACACTATGCAGGCCGGTACAGATGGGCTCAACAACATGCTGAATGGACCGCTCAGGATTGGCATCACGTTCTACTCTCCAATGAGTGTCACATATGCCTTCAACTAGACAATCGTCGGGCACGTGTTTGGAGGCAACCTGGTCAGACTGAACGCCTTAGACGCACTGTCCAGCGAGTGCAGGAAGGTGAAAGTTCCCTCATGTTTTGAGGTGGCGTTATGTGGGTCCGACGTACACCTCTGGCGGTCATGGAAGGCGCCGTAATGGCTGTACGATACGTGAGTGCCATCCTCCGACCGAAAGTGCAACCATATCGGGAGCATATTGGCGAGGCAATCGTCTTAATTCTCGCCCCCATCGGGCACATCTTGTGAATGACTTCTTTCAGGATAACGACATCGCTCGACTAGAGTGGCCAGCATGTCATCCAGACGTGAACCAAATCGAACATGCCTGGGATAGATTGAAACGGGCTGTTTATGGCGACGTCAACCACCAACCGCTCTGGGGAAGCTACGCCGAATCGCCGTTGAGGAGTGGGACAATCTGGACCAACAGTGCCTTGATGAACTTGTGGATAGTATGCCATGACGAATACAGACGTGCATCAATGCAAATGGATGTGTTACTGGGTATCAGGGGTACCAATGTGTGCAGCAGTCTGGACCACCACCTCTGAAGGTATCGCTGCATGGTGGTACAAAATACAATGTGTGGTTTTCATGAACAGTAAGAAGGGCGGAAATGATGTTTATGTTAGACCTGAGTTTCTCCTGCCGTATACAACTTTCAAATAACTTCCGGGAATTCAGCCAGGTAACACTATGGCATCTAGGGGCATCTCTGTATGGAATACTACAATGGCCTTCACTTGACCTGGCAGGTGGCTGCTCCACAGCATGTGCAGCAGTGTGCCTGGTACCATGCCCATATCGACTTTGGTGCACAGATGTCGGAATAACTGACGGCTTTCTGACTCTGATGTCTTCCTGTGTAAGTAATTGCCTCACACTCTCTTTCTGTGAGGCGGACACCATGCATACCAACTCTACCTTGAGCTCCTTGTAAGACTGTCGCAGGAGGTGTGGGTATTATATCCTGGACTTCTGCAGTATACCTCCACAGCAGAGAAAACTTGCCTCAACTTGAGTAAACTACAGTGCAGGTCTGTGCAGCCAAAACGGGGGTAGCTGCACTGCAAGTCTTGACGCAGTGGGCACGTCTGTCATCTCAGAAAATTTCGACTCATGAGACGTCGGTCGTAATTCCTCTGGTATTGCAAGTACACGCTTCAAAAAAGTTTTGTATCGCCTTGGTTCCGAGAGTTCCGCAATCTGTACAGAAAACTGGAATAGAGATCAACATAAACATCCAAATAACTTCCGGGATTTCAGCCAGGTAACACTTTCAGCGACCGCCGATATTTCGGCGGGAGAAGACCCCGCCATTTTCAAGGCAAACTGCAACGGACAGGCGGCGTACATGCAAATTTAATACCTCGGTCCTCGGACTGAAGCAGGAAAGATAACACACACACACACACACACACACACACACACTGAACACTAGTGCCACCAAAGATGACCAAAGTCAGAGCTGTCGATAGTGAGACTATGAATTCGCAGGTGAGGCAGCTTTGACTCTGTTCCTCTGTTTTTTGACAAGGGAGAGAGCCGGATTCCAAACAGAGTTTAAACAGAAACCTCCATCCCTGTTAACGAGGTTGCTCGCTAATTTAATCTCAACTGCTTCCCTAATGACACTGTCCCAATAGCTGGACGTGCATGCCAATATCTCGGTGTTATTATATAACATGGGGTGACCAGTACCCAAGCAATGTTCGGCAATAGCAGATCTATTTGGCTGCTGTAATCGTGTGTGCCGTTTATGCTCAGTACATCTGTCCTCCACGGTCCTGATAGTTTGACCAATATATGCCATGCCGCAGCTACAAGGGATACGATATACACCCGCCTTACGCAGTCCAAGATCGTCCTTAACGGAACTCAAAAGTGCTCTAATTTTAGATGGAGGTCGGAAAACACATTTCACATCGTATTTCCGTAAAATACGACCGATCTTATTGGACGTGTTTCCTACGTAAGGCAAGAAGGCAGTTGACTTAGGTGTTGACTCAGAATTATCATCAGTCACCCGATGTACAGTTGGTCGATAGCGCAACGCACGTTCAATCTGTCTATCACTGTAACCATTTTGACGAAATGTAACTTCAAGATGGGACAGCTCAGCTGGCAAAGTCTCAGCGTCAGAAACGACATGTGCCCTGTGTACCAAGGTACGAAGTACCCCTTCACGCTGAGCCGAATGGTGACAACTATTAGCTTGTAAGTACAAGTCGGTGTGAGTACGTTTCCTGTAGACTGCATGTCCCAATGATCCATCATCCTTCCTCCTAACCAACACGTCGATAAAGGGAAGGCAACCATCCTCTTCCACCTCCATCATAAAACGAATGTTCGGGTGGATCGAGTTCAGATGTTCTAGAAAGACATTCAAATTCTCCCTACCGTGAGGCCAAACAACGAAGGTATCGTCAACGTACCTAAAGAAACAGGCGGGTTTTAAAGGCGCCGACTCCAATGCACGTTCCTCGAAGTCTTCCAGCCTCATGGACCCAAGCTGACTGGGAGTACAACTCCGTTACTGCCCGGCATTTGGCAAAGTTTGAACGTTTTCATCGCGCGGAGTCGGATGTTATATCTCGACGTTCTGTGATAAATCTCACAGAGAAATCTTTTGACGACGCAACCTTATCCGTGCTAGGGAAGGGTTTAAATTTAGCACCCACTCCGAAGGATTTGCCGGTAGTTGATTTTATTAGTTCAATTGAACAGGCAGTTTGCAAACTACCTCCTGACGCTGCAGAGGAAGTTAGGAGGGAGGCATGCCGTGTTTTGACTAGGGCTCGTCCACCCAAGAGTAATGTAACAGCAGCAGAGAAGGCCGCTTTACGCTCTCTCAAAGTTGATCCCAGTATTGTTATTTTACCTGCTGACAAGGGCAATGCCACCGTTGTTTTAAATAAACATGATTATGTACAAAAGATGCAACGTTTACTATCTGATTCAACGTATCGCAGAATCGATGCTGACCCCACGAAAAGTGTTGAGAGAAAGACCAACAGCCTCCTGAAGAAAAGTGGTTTGTCGCAGGACACAATCAAGAGGCTTAACACCTATAGTGCGGTTCCCCCTAGGTTATATGGCCTTCCAAAGGTTCATAAGGAAGGGTTTCCTTTCCGTCCTATAGTGAGTAACATTGGCGCCCCGACATATCGTGTATCCAAGCATCTTGCTTCTCTGTTGAGTCCACAAGTAGGACGGTGTGAACATCATATCAGGAAGTCAGCTGATTTTTTACGTCGTTTGGAGGGACTGAGGCTAAATGACTGATATTTTAGTGAGTTTCGATGTGGTCTCTCTCTTCACTCGTGTTCCTCTGTCTAATTCGTTGCGGTTAATTGAAGCCAGGTTTGGTGCTGATTTAACTAATCTCTTTAGGCATGTGTTGACATCCACTTACTTTTTATTTAATGACCAGTATTACGAGCAGACAGATGGAGTTGCGATGGGTAGTCCATTGTCTCCTGTGATCGCAAATTTGTTTATGGAAGACTTCGAGGAACGTGCATTGGAGTCGGCGCCTTTAAAACCCGCCTGTTTCTTTACGTACGTTGACGATACCTTCGTTGTTTGGCCTCACGGTAGGGAGAATTTGAATGTCTTTCTAGAACATCTGAACTCGATCCACCCGAACATTCGTTTTACGATGGAGGTGGAAGAGGATGGTTGCCTTCCCTTTATCGACGTGTTGGTTAGGAGGAAGGATGATGGATCATTGGGACATGCAGTCTACAGGAAACGTACTCACACCGACTTGTACTTACAAGCTAATAGTTGTCACCATTCGGCTCAGCGTGAAGGGGTACTTCGTACCTTGGTACACAGGGCACATGTCGTTTCTGACGCTGAGACTTTGCCAGCTGAGCTGTCCCATCTTGAAGTTACATTTCGTCAAAATGGTTACAGTGATAGACAGATTGAACGTGCGTTGCGCTATCGACCAACTGTACATCGGGTGACTGATGATAATTCTGAGTCAACACCTAAGTCAACTGCCTTCTTGCCTTACGTAGGAAACACGTCCAATAAGATCGGTCGTATTTTACGGAAATACGATGTGAAATGTGTTTTCCGACCTCCATCTAAAATTAGAGCACTTTTGAGTTCCGTTAAGGACGATCTTGGACTGCGTAAGGCGGGTGTATATCGTATCCCTTGTAGCTGCGGCATGGCATATATTGGTCAAACTATCAGGACCGTGGAGGACAGATGTACTGAGCATAAACGGCACACACGATTACAGCAGCCAAATAGATCTGCTATTGCCGAACATTGCTTGGGTACTGGTCACCCCATGTTATATAATAACACCGAGATATTGGCATGCACGTCCAGCTATTGGGACAGTGTCATTAGGGAAGCAGTTGAGATTAAATTAGCGAGCAACCTCGTTAACAGGGATGGAGGTTTCTGTTTAAACTCTGTTTGGAATCCGGCTCTCTCCCTTGTCAAAAAACAGAGGAACAGAGTCAAAGCTGCCTCACCTGCGAATTCATAGTCTCACTATCGACAGCTCTGACTTTGGTCATCTTTGGTGGCACTAGTGTTCAGTGTGTGTGTGTGTGTGTGTGTGTGTGTGTGTTATCTTTCCTGCTTCAGTCCGAGGACCGAGGTATTAAATTTGCATGTACGCCGCCTGTCCGTTGCAGTTTGCCTTGAAAATGGCGGGGTCTTCTCCCGCCGAAATATCGGCGGTCGCTGAAAGTGTTACCTGGCTGAAATCCCGGAAGTTATTTGGATGTTTATGTTGATCTCTATTCCAGTTTTCTGTACAGATTGCGGAACTCTCGGAACCAAGGCGATACAAAACTTTTTTGAAGCGTGTACTTGCAATACCAGAGGAATTACGACCGACGTCTCATGAGTCGAAATTTTCTGAGATGACAGACGTGCCCACTGCGTCAAGACTTGCAGTGCAGCTACCCCCGTTTTGGCTGCACAGACCTGCACTGTAGTTTACTCAAGTTGAGGCAAGTTTTCTCTGCTGTGGAGGTATACTGCAGAAGTCCAGGATATAATACCCACACCTCCTGCGACAGTCTTACAAGGAGCTCAAGGTAGAGTTGGTATGCATGGTGTCCGCCTCACAGAAAGAGAGTGTGAGGCAATTACTTACACAGGAAGACATCAGAGTCAGAAAGCCGTCAGTTATTCCGACATCTGTGCACCAAAGTCGATATGGGCATGGTACCAGGCACACTGCTGCACATGCTGTGGAGCAGCCACCTGCCAGGTCAAGTGAAGGCCATTGTAGTATTCCATACAGAGATGCCCCTAGATGCCATAGTGTGCCTGGCAGATAGAATTCAGGGTGCAGTGTGCTACCCCATGCAATATAGCAACATCGGCGTGCAGTAGCACATCGACAGCTACAGCAATGTGTGTCGATTACGATTACCTCACAAAAAAGGTTGATGCCCGTGCCAACAAATCAGTGACCTTCTCTCTTTGCCAGAAAAAGTAGTTCCTCCATGAACTCCTCAGCCATGAGTGGCGCAGTACAGGCATCGCCGAACATTTGTTGGTATCTTCAGAAGTTTGAAGACCAGGCACGCAAATGCACTTCACCATGTTCCTTCCCAAACAGCAATGGCAATGGCACATGGGCGCACCAGATTGCTCGTCACTGTTTCTGTACCTCTTCATAAGGATTGGAAGACAGGCTGGAAGTTTCTGGTGGATGCAACACTGCATAAGTATCGACAGCCAACTTCGTTCTACCTCTGAGGCCAACAACTCAACAACAGCGACCTGCGGCATGCAACACACAGAACTGGATTTGGAATTATTCTGTGCCTTTGTTTAGAACTTGACCATAGTGGGTGTGACTGAACCCATCATTAGAGCTGAGTTCCTGGGGCATTACCATCTCCTGGCAGTCGTCGTCGATGCATATCTTGTTGATAGCAACACGAGCCTAGCTGCTGCCCGGTTTTGATGCAGTGCAGCAATGCACAGCGCCAAGTTTATCCATTCAACATCTGCTGGAACAGTTTCTTGGTATTACACAACCTGTGGGCACCCCAAAAGGGTTACGTTACAGCACTGTGCACTATTTTAAGACTATTTCAAGCCCACCAATTTCATGTAGTCCAAGAAGCCTTGCCGCCAACCATTATGCTATTGTCAAGGCAGAATTCAGTACTATGCCGAAGGAAGGCATCATTCGCCCTTCTAATAATCTATGGTTATCACCTCCACACTTAGTGCCTAAAAAATGTGGCGCATGGCTTCCATGCAGAGATCACTGCGCACTTAACTCTAGAAAGATGCCAGATCGTTATCCTGTACCATTGTTAAGAGATTATAATTACACTTTATGTGAAGCAATTATTGCTAGACTGTGCCAAGGCCGATACGCAAATTCCTGTGGCTGACGAGGACAAACTGGAAGTGGCTGTAAGAATACAATATGGCCTCTTTGAGCGTCTTTTCATGATGTTTGACTTATGCAACACTGTGCAGACTTGACAGAGATTTATTGGCTCGGAGAACATTTGTTTGTCGCTTTGTTTCATATACATTGATGATATCCTTGTCTCTTCAGCCATGGAATATCAACATCAAAAACGCTTGGGCGAAATCTGTAAAGGCAAGGACTAATAAGGGGTTGTATTAAATACTGCAAGTTTATTTTTTGCCAACCTGAGATTACTTTTTTAGGCCATATGATCTCGCCAGCAGGCTTATTACCACTTCCAGAGAACGCAGAGGCAGTACAGAGGATTGCATGGCCAGAAACAGCAACAGAATTGTATCACTTTCTAGGAATAATGAATTTTTAATGGCATCACCTATTGGCTGGTCCTAAAATCAATAGGGAAATGTCAGTCTAGTTGAGAGACGCTTTGAGCTCCACTTTTGAAGTAGCTAAACAAAGAGTAGCAAATGCGACACTCCTTGCACATCCTGCATTAGAAGCACCTCTCATGCTGGTGGTGGATGCAAGTTAAACTACAGAAAATGCAGCAATCCAACGATACATAGATTGTAAATGGCAGCCACTTGCATTTTATTTGCACAAGGTGACTGGTAACAGTGAACTTGTTGTTTCATTTACTATTAAATACTCTCGGATACATTCGGAGACAAGAGATTTTACAATTCTCACTGACCACAAACCAATCGTCTACACCTTCTGACACAAATGAACAATACATTTTCACCACACCAATACAGTCAGTTGGGATTTGTCACTCAATTTAGCACTGATGCACGATACATATCAGGCATTGGCAACATCTTAGCAAACTCCCTATCCCACGTAAACATTACAACGAATGCAATAGGCATAACGAAACTCGCTAAAGCGCAAGAGGTGGACAAGTAGCTTCAGGACATTCTGAAAGATGCTTTCTCCAACCTTCAGCTGAAACCGATCAACATTCCTGCCACAAACGTAAAGCTTTATTGAAAATACTCAAATGGGCGATCTCTCCTGTTTCTATTTTCCGCATTCCGCAGACACACTTTTGAGAGCCTTCACAACCTAGCCACTTTGCCATCAGATCACCAGTTCAACCGATTGCTTACCATTCCGTATGGTCCGGCATGCAAAGGGACTGTCAAGTATGGACATGCACATGTGTCCAATGTCAATGTCGTAAGGTGTCTTGCCATGTACATGCACCAGCAGGAAATTTCTCTGACACAGCTGCAAGATTCACACATGTTCACATCGATGTAGTAGGACCATTGCAGCCATCAAATGCTCCACGATACCTGTTAACAGCTATCTTCCGTTTTACCAGCTGGCCCAAAGCCATTCCAGTCAACAATATTTCAGCAGAAACACTAGCCTCCACCATTGTTCACTCCTGATTTCGGATTACTGTTGTCCACTACATATCAAAGCAGACCACAGCTGATAATTAGTGTCTGAAATGTTTGCCCAGCTGAGCAAAATATGTGGTGCGACACGACACAATACTACAGGCCATGACCCAGCAAATAATGGCGTGGTAGAACGCTAGCACTCTCCATTAAAAGCCGCACTCATGTTTGATGATTCAATTGGACAACAGCTTTGCTCAGCCTGTGAAGTAATATATATATAAGGTGTCTTGCCATGTACATGCACCAGCAGGAAATTTCTGTGAGACAGCTGCAAGATTCACACATGTTCACATCAATGTAGTAGAACCGTTACAGCATCAAATATACACTCCTGGAAATTGAAATAAGAACACCGTGAATTCATTGTCCCAGGAAGGGGAAACTTTATTGACACATTCCTGGGGTCAGATACATCACATGATCACACTGACAGAACCACAGGCACATAGACACAGGCAACAGAGCATGCACAATGTCGGCACTAGTACAGTGTATATCCACCTTTCGCAGCAATGCAGGCTGCTATTCTCCCATGGAGACGATCGTAGAGATGCTGGATGTAGTCCTGTGGAACGGCTTGCCATGCCATTTCCACCTGGCGCCTCAGTTGGACCAGCGTTCGTGCTGGACGTGCAGACCGCGTGAGACGACGCTTCATCCAGTCCCAAACATGCTCAATGGGGGACAGATCCGGAAATCTTGCTGGCCAGGGTAGTTGACTTACACCTTCTAGAGCACGTTGGGTGGCACGGGATACATGCGGACGTGCATTGTCCTGTTGGAACAGCAAGTTCCCTTGCCGGTCTAGGAATGGTAGAACGATGGGTTCGATGACGGTTTGGATGTACCGTGCACTATTCAGTGCCCCCCCCGACGATCACCAATGGTGGCCAGTGTAGGAGATCGCTCCCCACACCATGATGCCAGGTGTTGGCCCTGGATGCCTCGGTCGTATGCAGTCCTGATTGTGGCGCTCACCTGCAAGGCGCCAAACACGCATACGACCATCATTGGCACCAAGGCAGAAGCGACTCTCATCGCTGAAGACGACACGTCTCCATTCGTCCCTCCATTCACGCCTGTCGCGACACCACTGGAGGCGGGCTGCACGATGTTGGGGCGTGAGCGGAAGACGGCCTAACGGTGTGCGGGACCGTAGCCCAGCTTCATGGAGACGGTTGCGAATGGTTCTCGCCGATACCCCAGGAGCAACAGTGTCCCTAATTTGCTGGGAAGTGGCGGTGCGGTCCCCTACGGCACTGCGTAGGATCCTACGGTCTTGGCGTGCATCCGTGCGTCGCTGCGGTCCGGTCCCAGGTCGACGGGCACGTGCACCTTCCGCCGACCACTGGCGACAACATCGATGTACTGTGGATACCTCACGCCCCACGTGTTGAGCAATTCGGCGGTACGTCCACCCGGCCTCCCGCATGCCCACTATACGCCCTCGCTCAAAGTCCGTCAACTGCACATACGGTTCACGTCCACGCTGTCACGGCATGCTACCAGTGTTAAAGACTGCGATGGAGCTCCGTATGCCACGGCAAACTGGCTGACACTGACGGCGGCGGTGCACAAATGCTGCGCAGCTAGCGCCATTCGACGGCCAACACCGCGGTTCCTGGTGTGTCCGCTGTGACGTGCGTGTGATCATTGCTTGTACAGCCCTCTTGCAGTGTCCGGAGCAAGTATGGTGGGTCTGACACACCGGTGTCAATGTGTTCTTTTTTCCATTTCCAGGAGTGTATGTTTGTGGGGGGGGGGATTTTCATTAAACAATATATTAAGTGATGAAGGATAAAAATACAATTGTTTATGATGTTCAGAGTTATGAAAGAAAGAAAACATAATGGATAAGAAAAACAGGCTCTATTTATTGTATTATAAATATTGTATGATGTCTTTGTATGTATATATTTTCGATCAGCAAATAATAAACTTTATCGTTGTTATTTCCTCAATTCCCATACTATACTATGACAGTTTGTGCCATGCATGGTAACTCATAACCTCACTTTCACTGTTTGTCACTGAGCTAAGCAAACTGACATGACATGACTGACAGTGTGAATACACCCTGACATGGCGGTACTATGACATGACTTGATGTCCATCTTGAATTGGCCATTAGTGTGAGAGCACGCTCTTATATGTAAATAACATCGAATATTGCAGACCATACTTCTGTTACACTAATAAGAAAGTCCCCGAGTGTATTACAAATGTGCAGACGAAAAGAAAATATCATGTACAGGGTGTGGACCCATTTTATTCTCTGTAAGAACTGTTATGGGATGTGACCATGGTTAATGCAACATGTAATAAGCCTGAACTGAAAATGAAAGAACCACAGAATACAAATACCATCGCAGATTAATACAAATTATGCACAAATGCTCAGCATAATACATGTATGTAATATAAATCAGTATGCACTGAAGTTAGCGTTACTACCTAAATTACAGTAAATAAGCTATTGTCACAAATAAAATTCTAAGCCACCTAATTAAAAATATGTTTAATTAAAAAAAAAACTGCGAACCCTGTGGCATTGTGAACACCAAACTGGCGGCCTTAAGATCTATGATTCACAGGTTACACAAGCTCCCTCTTAATAAATAAGTCTTTAATACGGAATGGACCACTATAAATTTTTTTGCTTATGCAAATGGTTGCCAAATTAAGGTTGTCAAAGATATTGACAGGTAAATAACAAAAAAGAGTATAGGAATAATGGGCTTATAGACACTAGCAGTGAAACGAGAGGGTTGAGACCAGGGGAGGTTTGAGACTTTGGTTTTACTGGCTCAGTACATTTCTATAAGAAGTGAATGACAACTTATTATGGCTGCCATACTGGAATTTTTCAGCCGACTTTATTTTAGTTGCTACAGGCAAGTTAACATGAATTTTATTATCTAATGTAAAAAATGTGCTATTTTGAAGTCTGTTCACGGAAAAGTAATTAAATTTATTGCATTGCAGCTATTACTTTCAATCCTCATTATTTTAACTTTGAAATGAACTAAAAGTTCTTATCATTACATAAACGAAATCCACAGGATTGTGAGGGACAGCAAAAATGTTGGAATACCTACATCAATTAGAAAGAAGGGTAACCAACAGAGGATTGGACAACTACTATCTCAGTCCTCCTTTTTTTTAAAAATCGAGTGCACTGAAGTATCGAATTGATGAGTGGCCCTCCGCCTCAGGTAGACAAAGGCTATGCAACACAGAGTTAACACTAACATGGTGCCTATGGTTATGATGCTCATGCTCTCGATCGTGTGTTGCTGCTCCTACCGATTTTACTGCACATGTGAAAGCATTTGCTCCATTGGAACATGCTTCTTCCATGTCGATTAGCTGGTTTAAGGATAGAATTAGTATAGGATCCAATATCTCTATTTCAGATAGGTCAGATTTCCCACTAGAAGGGTCAATATTGGCTTCTCTGACCAGTACAACTGAGGCTGAATAATGATCAATATGGTTTCCCCTGCAACAAAGGCTGAGAGGTGCAAGCTCTGTCCTATTATGTCAAAGTCCGCCCCATTAATAATTATTCCTCTCCCATGCAGTTCCAAACATTTAACCTCTGCAAACGTACCTCAGTCGTAGCAGTTTGCTACTACAACCTCAGTACTGTTTACAAACTAAATCGAGTGCAAACCCATTTGCTGGAAATAGTCACAGCACCTGAACTTGTGCTTTACTTAAGTACTATTGCATCTCGTGTTGCCAGTACCCATATGTACCATATGAGTCAGGCATATGGTAACCCATTCTCTTTGACAAAGGTCGAGTTCACCACGTGACTACCACCGTCCTCTATGATCAGAAGTACTCCCTTGTCTTTGTCTGGAGAAATTTCCCCGAGGTTCCCCACTGAAGCAGGTCTGCACATTGTGTGTAACATTTGAACCTGGCTCACTCGTTGCTAATCGATAATAGGACTCACATACACATTCGTGCTCTATCCATGCTGATGCCGACCGCTGCCATATGGCAGTACAGCCAACTACAAGTTCCAGTGCTGGCAGCAAGCCCTTCTGCATTTTCTGTGGGCCTGCGAAGAACTGATCCGACATTAATAGAGATGGACCTAGCTGTCTATGTACTGTACGTAAGACTGCTTCTTCCAACTCTGCTACCACTACCCAAACATCATACAAGCTGTCAGCTAAAGACTACAACGGTCTTGCTACTGACATTCTCTTATCCAAAGTATCCACTTGAACCTGCATAACTTAAAGGGTACAGTTCACAGTATTTACTGTCGCCTTCACCAGATGGGCTACCCCCATTGAGGACATTTGTAAAACCTATACATTGTTTGATACCCCTTTTTCCAAACTGGTTAAATGTGTAGTGTACCATTCCATGCTGATCTTATTTCTCCTTGCTAGATCATTCACTCTCTGTATCATACCATTCTGTTCCAAGATGTCACTTACTTCGCTGTCTTAAAAACCATTTACAATAACTTTCATCTAACAAACCTCACTGTGCGTGGCAAGTGCTCATATGTTTGGTGCAACTCACCCTATGCACTCCTCATTTTCCTCAGCACATCTTTTCCTTCATCCCCCACCGTATTTCCATAAATACATCTTCCAAATGTCCCACCCCAGTACGCATTAACCCGATGTTCAGAAACGACTTCAGTGACTAACGATGGCTTGTGAGTACTACATCCTCTTTCCTTGTGAAAACTACCCACAGTGCCCCCACTCTGCTCCTGATGAAGAGGAACAGCAGTGATAAGGTAACGACTACCTTCATCTTTACTTCGACTTAAAGTAACCTGGGAACAGGGAATTCTCATCATTCCTCTCCCCCTCTTGGGAAAAGTCTGCCATCTCATAAACACATGAAAAGAAAACCCAACCCTAAAATACGTAGCTTACACACACAGGAACATAGAAGTATAATACTACAAATCCTCACACATCCTCAACTGATATGCTAATCACTTACGTTCCTAAATAATAAATGTATTCTAACACAAACATAAATTACTTTCTCCTGCTTCCTTGGTCTTAATCCGTACAGAATCTCTTTTACCCTTAACTGCGACGACACTTGCATCAACACATTGGGAGACTCTTGAAACAGCTTCAGATCTCCAATACAAAAAATAGTAGTACGAGAGGGTAACTGAAGCTTGACTTTTACTGGTGATGTTGTTTCAACTGCATGATACAGGCCCTGATAATGAGTTACTGCTTCCCTTGTCTTAACTTTCGAAATATATATGTTTAATAACATTACCTATTGACCATCTTTCCACACGATTTCCCAATCGCTCTTGGTGTTACATGGCTCTGGTATTTGCTCCCTGAACATACTTCCAAATTTCCCTCGCCGTTTTAGCACAGTCTTTGACAAACTCACCATTTTTGCCTACTCTTGACGATATTTTGTCAAATGGCAACAGCATACGCCTACATAGTATTGCATAACTTCATATGATGATAATCCTGTCTCAGAATGGACTTCTGAATTAGACATGCTTACAACAAAGGATAAATACATGTCCCAGTCATTATGGTGTGCATTCACATAATGGATCAACATCCTTCCAACTGTGTGATGAACCCTTTCCATCCTACCATTAGGGTGTAGTGGACTTGTCCTTAACTTCCTAATCTTTAGCAAATACCACAGCTGCTTTAACAAATCTAATGTGAAATTTCTGCCTTGATCAGTGACCATCGTTTCTGGCACTCCAGATCTGAGCAACCAACTGTTGACCAATGCTTTCACTATAACTGCTGCCAGTTGGGTAGATATTGCAATCATTTCCTCATATCTAGAAAAATTATCAGTAATAATTAGCACAAATCGGTCCTCAGCTGGAGTCCTGTTGAATGGCCCAAGACCATCCAACCTAGTCATTTCAAAAGGTTCCATCACTTCTGATAACCTCTGCAAAGGTGTTAACTTATGGCTCATAGTTTCTTCTAGCTCACATTTTCCACAATGCCTTATGTACCAGTCCACATCTTCTTTCCTAGATTTCCAACAGTAGCAGTCCACTAGTCACCTATTCATTGTTCTACAATCCCCAAATCCTCACAATACATTGTCACACACTTATTTCAGCATTTCCTCTTTTAGCTTCACTGGCACTATTATTTGCAGTAATCCCCTTCCCATATAGTGAATTGTGTTTGCGATGCATATTGTTTACATTCTGCACCAGCACGTTATGCTGCTTCCTATTCTGCAAGATCTTGACCCAGCATCTATATCAATGCTGCTGTTTGGCTTAATTTATCTGTATTTCTGTGTCTCTTGCCAGGCTTGTTTATGACATCATAATCGAACTTACTTAGCCTCAGTGCCCACCTAATCAACCTACTAGAAGGCTCCTTCAACCACAACAACCACTTAAGAGCTGCATGGTCAGTTTTACCACTTTAAACCTCTTCCTGCACAAATAAAATCAGAAATACTCAGAAATACATGATTTTATACATCACGCTAAGCATCTCTTTCTCTGTAATAGAGTAGTTCCTCTCTGCTCTGTTCAGCTCCCTAGAGGCATACTGTACCGGATGCCCCTCTTTGGTTACTACTTCACTGAGAATAGAACCTTCAGTTTGATTAAAAGAGTCGGCTAACAACATAAACTCTCTCTTGCAGTAGGGACAAATTAGTACTGAGCTTGATGTCAATGTTGTCTTTAACTCCTTGAACATGTCATGGCACTCCGAAATCTACTCCTTTTCTTAACTGTTGTGTAAATTGTCCCACTGTATCTGCAGACCCCTTAATGAATTTTCTATAATGATTCCCCAACCTTAAAAAAAGATTGTAACTCCTTGCCTTTAATAAAAAGTAGAATTTCCAGTACTGTCTTTATCAACCTTGGATCCATCTTGACCTCTTCACTGATAATGACATCCCCTAAATAAGTAACTTATTCCAATACAAAGTGACATTTTTCCATGCTTAATGTTAAATTTGCAGCTCATAATCTTCTAACAACCTCTCGCAAATGTGTATGTTCTGCCACATCCTTCGTAAAATCAGTTATGTCATCTAGGCGTATCATGCACTGGTGAAATTTCAGTCCACTCAGCATTCCATAAAGCAAACGCTTAAACACTGTTGCAGCATTTTTTAACCCAATCGCCATCCTATGATACTAAACGTGGTCGCAGGGGACAGAGAGCACTGTTCTGTATGGTCCTTCTTACGTAAAACTCTATCTTACGGTACCCACTCATTAGTTCTAGGTTAGGGAAATACTTCCACTGCCCCAGATTGTCAATATTTTCAGTGTTGCTCAGGACTGGATATGCATCAGTTATGGTTTCACTGTTAACATGTCTGTAGTCATAACAGAATCTATATCTTCTATCCCATTTTATGACTTATTTGGTACAACCACAACAGCTACACTGCATGAACTATTGCTTTTGACTATTGCCCCAACCACCAGCTGTTGATCAATAAATTCTTCTAATACTGGTTGCAAACATGGTGGTATGCAGTAAAATCTATGACATACTGGCAACTGTACCTGTAGATTTACAATGCTGTGTAATAGGAATTGTTGGTAAAGGCCCTTGAGGAAAAAACAAATCCTCAAATTCAAACAATGATTTCTCTATCTCCACTCTGTCCATGCTCCAACTTCCTATACAATTCAGTTCTATCAGCAGTTTGCATGTTACCCTGTTGCACACTAACTGAACCCTACCCACATACCCCATGACTTCGAAAATAGCTAGCAATATTCCTTTGCTGGCGTGTACTCCATCACTGCCAAAATGTTCTAAATTCACAGACACTATTTTTCCATCCAATTCCTTACATATGCATACTATGCTTCTCCTTGCAAAGCAATGTGATATGTCCCATTTACCCAGATGAGCTTCCTTGTACCTTGTGGTACCATAACATGTATATTAATCCTTTGTGTTGTTGACTACAGTTCAAGTGGTTCATCACTTAAGATTGATGAACCATGTGTCCATCCATCAATAGCGACCGCCTATTCTAGCTGGAATGCCGTCCCTCTAGGTTCAACTACATGTCACCTAGTCAGTTTTGGCATGCTATATCAGAATGCGTAATTCTAAGGTCATGCAGTAACCATCACTTACCCAGGACATAGCTTCTACACATTGTTTGAAAAGCTGCATCCTTAACTGAAAATCTATGAGTACCCTTCCTTAACCCAATCACTATTTTCAACCCCGCATAAATTGCAGTGTGGAGAGTTTTATCATCTCTGACCCACAAGGTCCATACATGGCACTGACACATTAAACCCTATGTCCAATAAAAAGTTGTGCTTTCTATTCTGCTCTATACTCCATTTCCCTCTGCATCCTTATTTGTTGCATCAAAATTTATTGGGAACTCAATGCAGTGGACCTGAGGTTCCCTTTTGCATTTAACACCTGCTTATTTGTCTCCTGTTTCCCCATACCATTCCCACAGTCACAATAGCAATGCCCAACCAAACCACACCTACCACATTAAGGTTGACGACATTGCCTCTGGACATGTCGCATTCTCCCATATCTATAACATTTCGAGTTAATGGAGAATATTCCTCTCTTATCCCGCTTTTTGTGTAGTACATCAGTTCCTGCAAACTCCATGAGTAATTTGACTGCAGACTATAAATCCTTCCTATTCTACCCTTCTAGACAGATCAAGCGCATATCCCCTTAAAAATGGGTCCAATATGTGACATTACAGCCTTTATCACTGCGATTTTTAACATGTAAAAGTTTTTTTGTATTCGCGTCAGTATGTGCGAACTTTTAACATATACCAATGAATGTTGTAACCAGATATCTTTGCCGTGCTCCTGAAAAGCGCAGAATATCACGATAGCTATAAACTGTTATACGCTGCTATCGATCAGTAAAAAAAAAACGATGCACCTATGTTTCAAAAATAACAATTGCGAATTTTTACTTCTGCAGGGAGCCGCGCCGCTCTCTAGTTGTTCTTCTGTGAATGTGTTGCGAGTCGGATGCAAAAGTATTGTGCTCCATACTGATATAATCATTTTATTGTAAATTTAAGAGTTTAAGTGATTAAAAATATATGTAGCCACAAACAAGCGAGAATGTGTATCATGAAAATCCGCTCCACCGCCACAATGGGTGGCCATGTTAATGTAAGTTTCCGTTTCATAATATAATACTTAAAGCCTTGAAGTTTATTTAATTTCAAAGAAAATCTCTCAACCTTATTTTCATTAATTATACTTGTGATAATCTTTTCTGTTTGAAAGATTTATGCAGCTTATGATCCAGCGTGTGTTCTGTCGGAACAGGAGGCTGTCGTGACGACATCGTTATAGTATTTATTCCAAGTTCTTTCAGTTCTGTTTATATGTTCGTACAAATCCAATTAGTTGGTCCCTTAGGTTTCTTTCATGTAACTTCTGTCTGTTTTCTCCGCGCGATCTTCCTCTGAAAAAAAATTTCTGTTCATTTTTTAGTAATTTTCGATATCGCGAATGAGAAAAGACAGCCGCCTCCTGCTCCAAACGGAACACCACGACTTTTCTAACGTCGGAGAGTACCGCACGAATTTTCCGCTAAAAGGTAATAGAATTTCTTAAGGCTGGATCAATTACACATGTTGCTGCTGTTCTCCGACAAATCTGGTGTGATTAATAGTAATTTATTCTGTCACGACAAAAAGAACCAATTTTATTTTTACCAAAGCAACAAAGCTTTCAATTAAATTACTATAAAAAAAATCATACCAGATCTGGCGCCCGAACAGGGACTTGACTAAAATATTGAAAGTGTCACGATACTAGTATATGATTGTCTTATTTCATGTATCGCTCTTTGGAACCCAATGCTGCATAAAATTACGGATGAGCAATAAATATACGCAATATTGAAGGACGCGGTATTTACACAAATATCTTGGGATTTAATAAGACAAAGATTTGCAGTTTTGAAGACAACGCCGAGTGAGTACCAAATTTTCGTTTGCCATAGTTCTGTCTAAAGAGTAGCTCAATTGCCCTTCAAATTCGACCGCACTCTATCCTTTCTGTAGCTTAACGTAAAAAACCACTTTTTTTTCTACGTAAATATTTGAACATTTTCTGTAACCTTTTGCTTGGACTATTTGTTTTATACTGTAGTTAGTATTCTCGTGTAAGTTCAAGATGGATGCCATTTCAGTCTTTTCTGTGTAACAGCGTTGGCAATCAATTGTTCCAACGGCGTTGACTCCATCTTGTCTTTTTGCTACAGACGTGTGTCAGTTATTACCCACGTAACATTAGACATTTGACGAACGCGCCGCGACTTTAACTTGCGCGGCAAGAATAATTGACAATCAGAATTTCAGTTGGCAGTACCCATTTTAAGTTGGCAATAGTTGAATTTCATTATGGCGGACGGACAATCGAGCGCGAACTCTGCAGTCGAAAGCGACGGCACTGTTAACAAACATTACCGACGCCGCTCACGCGGAACGACGGCCAGGACAGACGACAGACAAGAGGTAGCTAATGTGGACGACACTCAGCAGGAAACACCCACTTCCCCGATAACGGTATCAATTGACATTGTCAAAATGTTACAGGAATTGATACTAGACAGACAGGAGAGGGAACAGCGCGAACGTGATCGCGAACAACGTGAGAAAGACAGAGGCAAGTTTTTATCAGAGTTGAAAACGGATATGACAACACAGATTGACTCAGTTAGGAATGACGTAAATACCACCATTGATGCGAAAGTAGGTACCCTCACTACGCAAGTAGGCTCTCTCACAGCACAGATAGATTCGGTTAAGGGTGACGTCACGGCGCAAGTAACCACTTTGACAACACAGATAAGCACTCTGAATAACAAAATTGATAACATCGGTCAGAATCTCACAACTCAAATCGAAGCGTGTCGCAAAGAAACCGATTCGGTAAAACTTGCGTATAAAACAGTTGCACGACAGGTAGACGAGTTAGCGACAGCGGTAGCCACTGTAGAATCAAAAGTAAGTGCAATGGCGAATAACATTTCGGACCGAACTATTGAGGAAAGAGTTAACAGTAGTGTTGCTTCGCACACTAAAGCACTTACCGAACATTACAAAGAATGGATTGATGTACAAGAGAAGCTTGTTGAGGAGAAGGTTACACGTGACTTGAAAGATGTTGTTAAATCCGCAACCTTAGACATATTATCTGCACCCGGCAGTTCAGGAGACACTGTTTGTACTGAACTAGGCCAAATTAGACGAGTGTTTACCCAGGATTTGCCGGAATGGCGGAAGCAAGTAACAGATGAGATATCCGACCTGAAACAGCAAATTCAAACACTACAGTATGATAACCAGAGTGACGGGAAACACTCACTACCTTCTGAGCCAGATGAACATCAATACCAGACAACACAACACACCACAGTACATTCCGCGACCGAAAAATGAATTTAACGATTCACACAACAACAACACTGAACAATTGACACTCACAACCCTCACGAAAGAGGAGAGTGTAATGAAACACAGAGTTTTTCAACCATTCCAACCGGAAAAGCGAAATATTCATCCAGTCGTTTTCCTAAAGAACTTTTCAGGAGTCTTTCCAGCTGCCTGGAATGACAAACAGAGAATACAATTCATTACCGGATACATACAAGGAGAAAGTGCTATATGGGGAACCGAGATGGTTGATAAGTGCAAAACATTTAGCGAGTTTGAGAAGAACTTTTTAAGCAAATTTTGGAGCGCAGGTGTTCAGCAACGCCTACGCAAAGAGGTCTACAACGCCGAACCTTTCCATTCGAACAGTGGCGGACTTCGCCGGTACTTTGAAAAGTACTTGAAAAAGATACAATATTGGGACACTCCCATAACAACAAAAGATGTTATTATGATTCTTAAGTCAAAACTACCCATATCCATACGCGAAAAATTAGTGAACGTGTCAGCGGAAGATCAGGACGCATTTTTATCCGTCCTTGATTCGCTCGTCTTATACACGAAGACGTGCGTGCGAATGCTAACCGTAGGAACAACAACGCAGGCACGTATTCGAATGGAAACGGTAGTAATGGAAATGGTTCACACGAAACACAATACGGAAACAAACAGTACAATAACCGCAATAGAGGCCGAAACAATGGTTACCGTAATGGTAAACACAAAAACAAGCATTACGGCAACCAACGGTACAATCCAATATACAACACGCAACAACAGTATTACGGGAATGCCCCATACCAATCAAACAATAACGGTAGTAACTTCTACCAGAATGGGAACAAATACAAGGGTAAACGTTGCAACAATCAAAATTACGGAGGTCAGCTACCTCCACCACAACCCTATGGGCAGCCACAACACCAGCAACAACAGCAATACACGCCTCAGCAACAACCATTCATGCAACAACAACAGTACACGCCACCACAACAGGACTTTAGATACAATAACAATAAACCAAGAAAACAATACAATCCACCGGTATATTTTACGCAGACAAGTAATGTACCGATTTTTCAGCCTGGTAACCAAGTGCAGTACCAACAAGGGTTTGATACAAATCAACACACACAATGGGTAAAAAACCAGCGAGAATGGTCAAGTGATGTGACAGAAGAATCAAATCAGTCGCATCACAAGAAAGCGGAAAACTAAAGGCAGCACCTTTTTCGCCTCCTTGGGGATGCTGCGGGACATAATGGGGGCAAACTCGACCTTGAACGACTTAACGTAATACGTTATGATCGCGACACTGACTTGAGAGACGATTTGTTGCAGGAAAATATTGAGACAGACTTGAATGACGTATGGGAAGACGAAGTACAGGAGCGGCAGGATCTTTATCACAGCGAGTCAATTTGCAAGCTCAGGTACCGATAAGGATTAATTCTACTTCTTTCATGTGTGTATTTCTAGTAGTTAAGAATTTGTCAGTGTTATGCTTATTAGGAATGGAGTTCCTGAGGAAGAATAAGGCAGTGATTGATATAGAAAAGGGTATCTGTACAATCCGAGTAGGTGAACAGGAGGTAACACTGCAATTGTTGCGCGGCAAGGTCAAAAGAGTCAACACTGAGCACAAAGTTAAGGTACGCAGACTGGTACAGCGAATGTTTTTGAACCAAGCACACATGACAAGACAGGGTAACAGTTGGACGGATTTTGATACTGATGACGGACTTCCGACTAGAGAAGAGATTTTGAATAAAGTAAGCGAATCAAGTGAACTTGATTACATACAAAGGCAAGATTTACTGCACTTACTTATGAGGTATCTTCATGTCTTTTCTTCGAAACCTGGAGTAATACGTGACTACGAATATGACATGAAGGTCGCTCCCCATTCTACTTTTTGCAAGACAACGTACTCTGTCCCATATGCAAGGCGCGAGGCTGTGAAAAATGAAATACGTAAAATACTTAAGTGGGAGATCATTGAACCGTCAGACTCACCTTACAGTAGTCCGTTATTGACAGTTTTGAAGCAGGATGGTAGTGTACGTATAGTTTTGGATGCAAGAAACATAAATAAAATAATTATTCCAGTAAGAACTCAACCTGAGGCTATGGATGAACAATTACAAAGGTTTCATGGAGTAAAATTCCTCACATCGGTAGACCTGAGATCGAGCTACTGGCAGGTCAAGATGACATCACAGTCTCGAAAATATACAGCGTTTGTATTTGCAGGTAGATCATACCAATTCAAAGTAGTTCCATTTGGTTTGAATGTGAGTTCAGGCGTATTCATAGCTGCACTTGATCATGTATTAGGACCTGAACTGTTGGATCGAGTAACAGTGTATGTTGATGACTTACTGATTGCTACGAAATCTTGGGAAGAACATTTAGACATAATAAGCAAAGTTTTCCAGAGGTTTGTTGACTATGGAGTCACAGCTAATCTACATAAGTCTAAATTTGGTAAAAGCGAGATTAAATTTTTAGGACATCTTGTATCATCACAGGGAATTACCCCAGATCCAGACAAACTAGCAGCTATTAAAAACTTTCCTGTGCCCTCTTCTAAACGCCAGTTGAAAGGCTTCCTCGGAATGACTTCCTTTTTCAGAAAGTTTATTTCGGACCAGTCGATGAACAGTCAAGCATTGCATGATCTTCTAAAGAAAAATACTCACTGGCATTGGACGCCAGAGTGTCAGGCAGAATTTGATCGCATTAAACAAGCACTTCTTAACAGCAATATTTTGTTCCATCCAGACATGGATAAAGAATTCTGTATTTCGTCAGATGCTTCATTTCAGGGGCTTGGTTCTTGTTTGTTTCAAATAGAATTAATTGATGGAAAAGAAGAGATAAGAGTTATCAGCTTTGCAAGTAGGGTTCTCACAGAATGTGAGAGGTCATACTCGGTGACAGAGTTGGAGGCTCTGGCCGTTGTATGGTCCTTTAAAAGGTTCAATTACTACATCCATGGTCGGAAAATTAAGGTCTTTTCTGATCACCAAGCTCTTAGTTTCTTGTTCTCGTGTAAACTTCTTCATCCTCGTCTTACACGATGGAGTCTCTTCTTGCAAGAGTATGATTTCGAAATAGTATACATCAAGGGAAAAAACAACATTATCGCGGATGCTTTGTCACGCATGCCGCAAGGACTTCCCGAGTCCAGTGAACTTATCGAGCAGATGTCTAACTACCGAATTCTTCTAATGAAAGACCCACTACATAGAAAGTATTTCCTTCATCTCTGCAAGCAGATGCGTATGCTCCAAGAAACAGATCCCAAATGGCGTAAGGTCAAACAACTTCTTCTAACAAAACCCGATCACCACTTGTCCAAATTTTATAAACTACACAACTATGTTTTATTCCATCGAACTTCTCTCCTCTCTGGTAGATGGTGTGTGTGTATACCACACTCATACGTTGAACACCTTATCTGGTACACACATCTTTCCTGGGGTCATTATGGACCTGAAAAATGCAAACGAAAGATTTCTGCGTATTGCTATGTACCAAACTTGCACCATCGAATCCACAAGTTGTTAAGTACATGTCTTATCTGCCAGAAGGCAAAACCCTTCAACCATTCGAACCTAATTCCTCTGAATCCAATTATTACTGAGAGACCAAATCAAGTTCTGGCCCTTGATCCCGCCGGACCCCTGCCGCAAGGGAGGGGAGGGGTGAAATACCTAGTCGCATTGTTGGATCTTTTCGCAAAACATGTGAGACTTTATGCAGTGAAATCATCCAGTGCACTTCCGATCATCCGTCGAATCGAACAAGACTATTTTCCTCGATTTGGCAAGCCGGAGGCCATTCTATCAGATAATGCATCGAATTTCACTGGCAGACAATGGCGCAATTTTCTTGCCAGACATGGCATCAAACAAATACTTATATCTCGTTTCAGACCGCAATCTAATCCCACCGAACGTATCTTCAAAGAGTTCAATAGATTCATTCGAACCTACATACCTAATCGACAAACCCGTTGGATTGACTTTGTATCTTCATTCGAGCAGATTGTCAACAATCTTCCACACTTCTCAACTGGATTTACACCTGTGGAATCAATGACGAGTCATCGGGAAAGAAATGAATGGTTAGATCCCATACCTAAAATTGTAGAACCAGAACTAGATTTAGATGCAAAACTTAGGCAAGCATTGGTATCCTTAGCTGTACAGGCGAATCTACGCAAGAAGTCTTATGACAAGAAGGTATCTAAGGCTCTTACATATGATATTAATGAAAAGGTGCTTTTACGGACACGTTTTAAGCCATCGAAGTTGTTGAAAAGAAATCGGAAATGGAGGCTATTGTACGACGGACCATTTGTAGTAATTAGAAAACCACATACAGGATGTTATCTAACAGCGGATCCAGCATCTGGCAGAATTAAAGGATTGTATCACCACCAGGATCTCAAGAAGTATAACGAGGCAAAGTAACAAGCAAAAGAACATTAGCCTAAGGTTTAACCTGTGAAACACTTCGGTATTCAAACACACCAATACGAGTACTCACACTTAAAAACTATGGAGGTAATTGAAGATTTGATTTATTATGGCGTACGAAAAGGAAAGCACATTCCATTTGAGAGGTCAGATTCTCAGTTAGTTTTAAGTTAGTCATAGGTGTAAGCAGTCCAAGTTGGCTGTTGGCATTGAGGAATGCCGTTATTGGTGAAAGGAGATACGGAAGGAAGTAGCAGATTGCCACCTTCCAACTCCAATGAATATATATGTATGTGAAATATTAGGTCAAGCAATTTCTTTTTCAGCCCTCAAGATGGAATGTTAGTCTTTAAGTGTACAGAGTACAGCCTATTGCGTGTAAACTGTGCGTTATTGTAACACCGCCATGAACTATAGCTTATGTAAGCGCGATCTTTAGAATTAAACAGATTTGTGTAGCCAAGTGTTTGAACTGTCGAAAGCAGTAAATAACAGAGAGAGTATCACGTAGTATTTGATAGTTTTCAGGAGATTCAATCTCAGATTCAAAATATCATCTACAAACAGTAAGCCTCATAAAGATTTAATAGCTAAGCAACAAAGCATTTCCTTTATTCTGTTTTACAACAGCTGTTAGGTCATGTAGTCGAGAGTGCCACTACATGGAAACATATACGTCGTACTGACAAGTCTGAAGTATTCCTGATGGTAAACGTTTCTTCTTTAAACAAGTAAGATGCACTAAAGTAATTAGCTATTTCACAGCCAAGCCCGACAATCGCCCAGAAGGAAGCGTGAGAAACTAGAAAGCTGTCACCAGATATGACTCACATTATAATAATAAAACTAAGATCTGATATTAGATCAAAGAATAGCCACTTGAAGGCACACGTGACGCATGTCATGCATCTAAGGTCACAAAAAATATCCTAGTGTAAGTTGTGCTAGAATTTGTATATGTATATAGTGTATTTATGTTCATATTTGATCCTCTCCTCTTCCACTTCCCCATCCTATCCCATTAAAAAAAAGTGAGGATTAGAATTTGACAGGCACATCTGGGTGCTCTTTAGATGGTTGAAGTGGAAACGAAATTTGTGGGAGAGATCCGTTAGCGAAAGTTTGTTTTAATCGCGTATCGCGAGTAGCAATGTTGAGAGATTATAATACATTCTGCGAGTAGTACTTGCAGCTAGTAACTTTATGAAGCATGAATCTTCCGGAGAGAAATGCATGAGTATGCTCGACCAGTAGAGACAGAATTTGTTCAATCTGTGCTCTACATAAACAGTGACACTAAATTTTGAAGAGAAACGAAATAACAAGCTGCTTAAAAGATTTGTTTTAAGAAAAATTTCACCTTTGTAAAAGGGAGAGAGAATAACCGAAATAATCGTGCCTTGATGCACAAGTAGTGGTATTCAATACGCTAGTCCGGCGTGGCGTGACTGAAAAGGTTAACAGAATTTTGTGACTGTAAGCAAACTTAAGAAATGTATGTATGTATGTATGTAATTTATGGACATTGTTTAATCTTGTAATGTATTTACCTGTGAGTAACTTGAACTGTGAACTTTGAAATCCCAATGTGAGATGGGAGATGTGAATTTGCAGACAGTCTAAGACGTTCTGAACAAAATGCGAGTGATAAAGTGTACAAAATACGTGTGCAGTGACGTGTGTACACGCAAGTGCAGGTAGTGACAGCGATCACAGCAAAACATTTTGCAAACTATATGTAAAACGTTGGCTTCACTTACCTGTGTGGAAGCAGCATGGCAGGTCGCAGGGACTGTCGTGTGAAATCCTCGAAACAGACGGTGGTATTTTCTACCCAAGTTTTCGATACGCCGATCGACAATGGAGAAAGGACACTAGACGTGTGTTTTCCGCGTGTTCTCATTTTAGCAGAGCGCGGGTGACACACGTTAAACTTCATACGAGCATACACGAGCGCGTGTTGCACTGGACTAGTAACCGGCAACAGCGCGGAGCTGCTTGCAGTTGGACTCAACAATTAACATTTGAAACACAACCGACGCGCGCGCTGTGGAGGCGTGTCATTGACCTTAGAATGTTTTCCGTCTCACAACTACGCAAGAGACATTGCTAAAGCTATCACAGTGAAACTTAATTATGAACTTTATTTATTCTGTAAAAAGAGAAGTCTTAGCTTCAAATTAATTTCCATTTAATCAGTCACGTCGGATATTTTGCGATAGATAGTTAAACAAAGACAAGGCATTACTGAGCACTGAAACGTTAACTGGAAGGGAAGGTTATCAATCCTATCCAGAATCCTATAAAACCTTTACCTGTAAGTCTACATTATAGCACGAACCTAACACAGGTTTCTTTCTGTTTATTTGCATGTAAACGACATGACGCTTGATGCGAGACACTAGAGAGGCAACACGAGCGAACACAAAAAAGCCGCTACCCAGGGTCGTGACCTCTCGGAAAACGCCGCTCACCGAACGAGAATAGACGTTGCAGACTCCGGTTAAGTGAGTGCGTGACAAATAAAAGTGTACAGTGTAGTGTCAAGTAACACGTCCTGATTAACAACGACATTCTAAAAGAATCTAATGAAACGGATAAAAAACATTACGAGACCAAACAGGTCACAGACAATTTTAGAGGACTATTTAAGTAATTATTTCAATGTATCTGTGTATGTTTGTCTACTGACATGTTTTGTTTTCTATATAGAGTATTATTCATTTATCTTTGTGTGTGTTAGACTTAAGATTGTTTTTTGTCATATTTTGTTTCACAGTAACAGCAATTAAGAAAACAGTGCAAGGACACCTTACAATGAACTGAGAGAAGTGCCAAAGTGCACAAAAGACACTGAAAGACTTTATTTGTTTTCATAACTGTACTGGAAGCATAAAATAACTAGATGACAAACTCATTCCAATTTTATGTTAGAACGAAAGTAAACAGATGATAAAACACAGTAATGTCTTGAAACTACATGTGAGTCCTGATGATCCTTCTGGAATCATCATGCCTCACATGGGAGGCATTGTGACATTACAGCCTTTATCACTGCGATTTTTAACATGTAAAAGTTTTTTTTTGTATTCGCGTCAGTATGTGCGAACTTTTAACATATACCAATGAATGTTGTAACCAGATATCTTTGCCGCGCTCCTAAAAAGCGCAGAATATCACGATAGCTATAAACTGTTATACACTGCTATCGATCAGTAAAAAAAACGATGCACCTATGTTTCAAAAATAACAATTGCCAATTTTTACTTCTGCAGGGAGCCGCGCCGTTCTCTAGTTGTTCTTCTGTGAATGTGTTGCGAGTCGGACGCAAAAGTATTGTGCTCCATACTGATATAATCATTTTATTGTAAATTTAAGAGTTTAAGTGATTAAAAATATATGTAGCCACAAACAAGCGAGAATGTATTTCATGAAAATCCGCTCCACCGCCACAATGGGTGGTCATGTTAATGTAAGTTTCCGTTTCATAATATAATACTTGAAGCCTTGAAGTTTATTTAATTTCAAATAAAATCTCTCAACCTTATTTTCATTAATTATACTTGTGATAATCTTTTCTGTTTGAAAGATTTATGCAGCTTATGATCCAGCGTGTGTTCTGTTGGAACAGGAGGCTGTCGTGACGACATCGTTATAGTATTTATTCCAAGTTCTTTCAGTTCTGTTTATATGTTCGTACAAATCCAATTAGTTGGTCCCTTAGGTTTCTTTCATGTAACTTCTGTCTATTTCCTCCGCGCGATCTTCCTCCGAAAAAAAAATTCTGTTCATTTTTTAGTAATTTTCGATATCGGGAATGAGAAAAGACAGCCGCCTCCTGCTCCAAACGGAACACCACGACTTTTCTAACGTCGGAGAGTACCGCACGAATTTTCCGCTAAAAGGTAATAGAATTTCTTAAAGCTGGATCAATTACACATGTTGCTGCTGTTCTCCGACAAATCTGGTGTGATTAATAGTAATTTATTCTGTCACGACAAAAAGAACCAATTTTATTTTTACCAAAGCAACAAAGCTTTCAATTAAATTACTATAAAAAAAATCATACCAGAAATACCATCTGTTCTGTTTTATGGGCATGATCTATTTCCCGCATCACTTTCTCCTAATTCATATGTCTGCACAGTCACATGGTCTTTCTACAAAATTTTCTACCAACTCATAATGCTTCTTTGACAAACTACCAAACTGTTCACCAAAAACACCTCGTGCTGTTTTCTTTCTTGTACATTTGTAGCAAGCCAATTTTTCTATTCATCAATCCCTGTTTACATCTGACATATGTGGAGAGGCATCATTGCTTTCACACTATGACATGTCACTGCTGTTATCTGTCCCAAAGGTGGCCATTAAGTAGGTGGTCATAATGTTCTGGTTGATAAGTGTGTAGGTGTGTGTGCATGTGTGTGTGTGTGTGTGTGTGTGTGTGTGTGTGTGTGTGTGTAAGGTGTCTCTCCTAAGAGTCATGAAGCGAACTTTCTTTTCTGTTTCAGCGGATATTTGTAATTTTGGTTTTGCGTTGTGTAGCGGGAATCAGCCCACACAAATAGCGCTCATCACGTCTTTCATGTGACACCCAGTGTCAACAGAAAGCATACGTTTGTCTCTCGTTCAAAGTATAGAATGCTACTAAGTTGCTACTGTTCTGCTGTTTGTTCTTGTACATGTTGATACAACAAATATTGGACTAGATTAATATGGCAGTGCTGTACTGGAAAGGCATGCAAATTTCTGGTTTAAAAATAGTTTTGCTTGTAATGGAAATTAAACAAATGCTTTGTTTTGACACAGGATCCAGCTGCACAGTGCAAAAACAAAATAGCAAATATCTGCCAGAACACAGTATATATATATATATATATATATATATATATATATATATATATATATATATATATATATATATATATATTAAAAACAAAGATTCCATGACTTACCAAACGGGAAAGCGCTGGTAGATAGGCACAATAAAAAAACACACAAACACACACACAAAATTTCAAGCTTTCGCAACCCACGGTTGCTTCGTCAGGAAAGAGGGAAGGAGAGGGAAAGATGAAAGGATGTGGGTTTTAAAGGAGAGGGTAAGGAGTCATTCCAATCCCAGGAGTGGAAAGACTTACCTTAGGGGGGAAAAAGGACAGGTATACACTCGCACACACACACATATCCATCCACACAGATACAGACACAAGCAGACATATATGTAAAGGCTTTAACTTTTAAGGTATGCATCTTAGAGCACATTTTTTACTGGACTTTTTTTCTTGTTTTGATCTATGAAAGCAAATAGCTTGCATTAGAAGAGATTTGTTTCACAGTATTAAAGATAAAAAATTGCTCATAACTCTTAAGGAATGCATATATATATATATATATCTCATTAAGGGAAACATTCCACGTGGGAAAAATATATCTAAAAAGAAAGATGATGAGACTTACCAAACAAAAGCGCTGGCAGCTCGATAGACACACAAACAAACACAAACATACACACAAAATTCAAGCTTTCGCAATAAACGGTTGCTTCGTCAGGAAAGAGGGAAGGAGAGGGAAAGACGAAAGGATGTGGGTTTTAAGGGAGAGGGTAAGGTATACACTCGCACACACACACATGTGTAAGTCTTTCCGCTCCCGGGATTGGGATGACTCCTTACCCTCCCCCTTAAAACCCACATCCTTTCGTCTTTCCCTCTCCTTCCCTCTTTCCTGACGAAGCAACCATTTGTTGCGAACGCTTGAATTTTGTGTATATGTTTGTGTTTGTTTGTGTGTCTATCGACCTGCCAGCGCTTTTGTTTGGTAAGTCTCATCATCTTTCTTTATATATATATATATATATATATATATATATATATATATATATATATATATATATATATATATATAATTCTGGAACTAACCACTCCAGTCTTAACCACTGAGCTTTTCTGAGCTCAACCCTTTGATTCTAAGTACTATTATGGAGCGTTTTAGTAATTACAAAATTACCCCAGGTGATAACAAATCCTCTGCCATCAGTGGCGCAACTAGTCTATCGGATTCTGGGGAGACTAGGCTGAAACGCTATATCCCAAACCAGAGGAAATCGAAGTCTTTTGACCGACTCATGCCCAAGGTCGAAACATTTTTTGGAACTGTCAATATTAACTCTCTCTTGACACCAGGAAAACTCTATAAATTAGGAGACACACTAAAAGAACAAAATATCAAAATTTTAGCCCTGCAAGAAACAAGGTTACCTGATGAGAATACCATGGATTTTGGAAACTACCGATTGTTTAAAAGTAAAACAGACAAAAGAATTCTTAAAAACACTCCGCATCTGGGTGTTGCATTCGCAATTTCGCAAGACATTCTTGGCTCCGTAATCGAAGTAAATCCAGTAAACAACAGACTAATGACAATTTCCATGAAATGTGCAAATAAAATGTACTGTTTAATTAACGCACACATGCCTATCAACCAGGAGAATAAAACAAATCCAGAAAAAGTAAATAAGTCATGGGAAGTGTTAGAGAATACAGTCTCCAAAATTCCTCAAAATTATGTAAAGATTTTAATGGCTGATTTTAATGCACAGTTAGGGAAAGAGAGAAAATTTAGAAAAACGGTCGGTGAATTCCCTGCACATAAATGGACCAATCAAAATGGAAAGAGGCTGGTAGAATTTTGCAGAAATTTCAATCTCAAAATTATAATAAGTCATTTTAAGAAAAAACCTTCAAAACAAAAGACATGGCGATCACCTAACAAGAACATAGGTGAATTCCAAATTGACCATATTGCAATCTCGTATCCATGTCACAAAGAAATTTTAAATGTTCAAGTTCGTAAAGGCGCCAATATTGACTCAGACCATTACTTAACCCGTGTGAAACTAAAGCTAAAACCCCAAAATTTCAACAAAAGGACACCATTAATGCCCAAATTTGACACCAGTAAAATCCAACCATCATTATTAGCAGACGAATTTGACAAAACAAGTGCACAAAATTGGGAACAACTCAAACACAAGATTATCAAAACAGCTCAAGATCAAATTCCTTTACGAAAACACAAGAAACATGCTTGGTGGAATGAAAACTGTGATCATGCAATCAAAGCCAGACAAGAGACATTTAAAGCATGGAATAGCAACAAGACAGAAGACACATATGATACATTCCTGACAACTAGAAAAGACACTTCAAATCTAATTAGACAAACAAAAAGACAATATGAGAATACTCAAGTCTTAGAAATTGAAGAAGATTTTCAGAAATACATACCAGAAATTTTTATAAAACTTTTAAAACCAAAATAAAGGGGTACCAACCCCAGAATCTTTGCTTCAAGAAGGAAAATGGACAGTTGGCTCTTAACAACCAAGAAAATTGCAAAGAACTTTCTAAATATTTTAAGAATCTTCTAAATTGCCCCGAGCCCACAGAAAGATTTCCACCAAAAATTCCCCAACAATGCAATCCAGTTTCACTTGCACCAAATGAAGAGGAAATCATTAAAGAAATTCATAGGTTGAAAAACAACAAAGCATCTGGTGAAGATGGTTTTTGTTGCAGAACTTTTAAAGGCAGCTGGTCCAAAAACCGTTAAAGAAATTACTTCAATCATGCAAAACATTTGGCAAACTGAAAAAATTCCTGATGAATGGAAAACCGCCTTGATTCACCCACTTCATAAGAAGGGAGACAAAACTGATGTTAATAATTACAGAGGAATTTCTCTTCTTCCAGTCACATACAAAATCCTCTCTCAATGTCTTCTGAACCGAGCACAACAACAACTTGAATGGAAAATTGGCGAATATCAAGCAGGTTTCAGGCCAAATAGATCTTGCCCAGAACAGATTTTAGTCCTCAAACTAATTCTCAGACATCAAAAAATTTACAATAAAAAACTAGTTTGTACCTTTGTAGATTTTAGAAAGACTTGTGACTCAGTGGATCATGAATCTCTTTTCCAAATTGTGAAAGAACAAGGCCTGGATCCTAAAACCATGGCAATTATCAGAGACACACTAACTGGTACAAAATCAAAAGTAAAGTTCAGAGGAGAAATTTCAGAACCCTTTGAAATAAAAACAGGCGTGAGGCAAGGTGATGGACTCTCTCCGTTGCTATTTAACTGCGTTCTAGAAAAAGTAATACAAGAGTGGCGTGAACGAAAATTGGAGTTCAAAATTGACCAACCAGTGAAATTAGGACGAACAAATATTCGAATAGACTGTTTGGCCTTTGCAGACGACTTGGTTATTCTAATGCAGGACATCCAAATTGCTCAGAAACAAATAGAAATTCTTAAAGAAACAGCAGAAAGAGTAGGTCTCCAAATCTCATTTGAAAAAACACAGTATATGACTAGCAACAAACTGGCACCCAAACTTTTGGAAACTAAGTATGGAAAAATCAAAAGAGTTTCGCAATTCAAATATTTAGGTGAAACAATCTCAGAGACTGGTCTAGAAAAAATTGGAAATGAAATTCGTTGTCAAAAGATAGAGACAGCTTTTAGACTTACAAAAGACATCTACAACAAAAAATGTCTCTCGAGGTACTCTAAATTGAGACATTACAACACGGTCATAAAACCAGAGTGCCTTTATGGGGCTGAAACGCTAATTTTAAACAGAAAAAAGGACATTCAAGAAATCCAAAAAAGAGAAAGAAAAGTAATCAGAAAAATTCTAGGTCCAAAATATACTGAAGAAGGAACATACAGGCTAAGAGCAAATAGTGAAATTCAACAATACACCAGCATATATTCGGATATGAAAAAACGCAGATTAAAATTTTATGGGCATATTAAAAGAATGGATGCTACCAGACTACCTAAACAAGTAGTGTAATTCTACGAAAATCGAAGTAAAGCTAAATTTGAGACAATAAAATGGATTGCTGCTATAAAAGAGGACATGAAAGAGGCAGATATAAAACAAGATGAAATTCAAGACAGAAAATTATTTAGGCAAAAAATTCATGACTGGGTAGTTGGTCAAGCTGAAAAACCAAAGAAAACTGGAACCACATGGTCTGATGAAAGGAAAAGAGCTCATTCCGAGAGAATGAAAACAATTTGGGCAGAGAGAAAGTCTAAAAGAAAATAACTGAATGCCCCGTGATTGTACTTCGCGTGGTCCAGTAGGGCCCAAACGTGAATAATAATATATATATATATATATATATATATATCTGTGTGTGTGTGTGTGTGTGTGTGTGTGTGTATTAGCCTAATGTGGCACTATGATTGTATTCAAAAGATAACATCAGTGTACTAAGCACCATTGTGTCTGTACATACTATCTAACAACAAATTGTGTCACAAAGACAAAATTATTGAACTTAGTCTAAAAACGGGTATTAAATTTGAATGCACAAACACATCAGCGTCATTTGGACGGAACTACAGAAAAAACAAACGAAAATTGATAAATACACAAATCAGTAAAGTTCAGTGACCTAGTCTGAAAGAAAAACATTAGAATTTCAAAGCACTTCTTACACTCATATTGAGGTAAAACTCAGTTTATGACAGTCACACAAGTAGTAGGTGGGCCTGTTCGGTGCACTTTGAGATTATTTAATGATCAAACCCAACCAATGAAATTATATTTGAAAATTGAAACCTGAGGCCACTCAGGGATTAGATTAGATTAGATTAGATTAATCCTAGTTCCATGGATCATGAATACGATATTTCGTAATGATGTGGAACGAGTCGAGTTTTCCAATACATGACATAATTAGGTTAATTTAACAACATACTTAAGTTAATATAACAACTTTATTCTTTTGTGTGTTTTTATTTTTCTTTATTTTTTATTTTTATTTTTTTATTTTTATTTTTATTTTATTTTTATTTTTTAATTTTTTTTCTTAATTTATATCTAAAAATTCCTCTATGGAGTAGAAGGAGTTGTCATTCAGAAATTCTTTTAATTTCTTCTTAAATACTTGTTGGTTATCTGTCAGACTTTTGATACTATTTGGTAAGTGACCGAAGACTTTAGTGCCAGTATAATTCACCCCTTTCTGTGCCAAAGTTAGATTTAATCTTGAATAGTGAAGATCATCCTTTCTCCTAGTATTGTAGTTATGCACACTGCTATTACTTTTGAATTGGGTTTGGTTGTTAATCACAAATTTCATAAGAGAGTATATATACTGAGAAGCTACTGTGAATATCCCTAGATCCTTAAATAAATGTCTGCAGGATGATCTTGGGTGGACTCCAGCTATTATTCTGATTACACGCTTTTGTGCAATAAATACTTTATTCCTCAGTGATGAATTACCCCAAAATATGATGCCATATGAAAGCAATGAGTGAAAATAGGCGTAGTAAGCTAATTTACTAAGATGTTTATCACCAAAATTTGCAATGACCCTTATTGCATAAGTAGCTGAACTCAAACGTTTCAGCAGATCATCAATGTGTTTCTTCCAGTTTAATCTCTCATCAATGGACATACCTAAAAATTTGGAATGTTCTACCTTAGCTATATGCTTCTGATTAAGGTCTATATTTATTAATGGCGTCATACCATTCACTGTACGGAACTGTATGTACTGTGTCTTATCAAAATTCAGTGAGAGTCCGTTTACAAGGAACCACTTAGTAATTTTCTGAAAGACAGTATTGACAATTTTATCAGATAATTCTTGTTTCTCAGGTGTGATTACTATACTTGTATCATCAGCAAAGAGAACTAACTTTGCCTCTTCATGAATATAGAATGGCAAGTCATTAATATATAATAAGAACAATAAAGGACCCAAGACTGACCCTTGTGGAACCCCATTCTTGATAGTTCCCCAGTTTGAGGAATGTGCTGATCTTTGCATGTTACGAGAACTACTTATTTCAACTTTCTGCACTCTTCCAGTTAGGTACGAATTAAACCATTTGTGCACTGTCCCACTCATGCCACAATACTTGAGCTTGTCTAGCAGAATTTCATGATTTACACAATCAAAAGCCTTTGAGAGATCACAAAAAATCCCAATGGGTGGTTTTCGGTTATTCAGATCATTCAAAATTTGACTGGTGAAAGCATATATGGCATTTTCTGTTGAAAAACCTTTCTGGAAACCAAACTGACATTTTGTTAGTACTTCATTTTTACAGATATGTGAAGCTACTCTTGAATACATTACTTTCTCAAAAATTTTGGATAAAGCTGTTAGAAGGGAGATTGGACGGTAATTGTTGACATCAGATCTATCCCCCTTTTTATGCAAAGGTATAACAATAGCATGTTTCAGTCTATCAGGGAAAATGCCCTGTTCCAGAGAGCTATTACACAGGTGGCTGAGAATCTTACTTATCTGTTGAGAACAAGCTTTTAGTATTTTGCTGGAAATGCCATCAATTCCATGTGAGTTTTTGCTTTTAAGCAAGTTTATTATTTTCTTAATTTCAGAGGGAGAAGTGGGTGAGATTTCAATTGTATCAAATTGCATAGGTATGGCCTCTTCCATTAACAGCCTAGCGTCTTCTAATGAACACCTGGATCCTACTATATCCACAACATTTAGAAAATGATTATTAAAAATATTTTCAACTTCTGACTTTTTGTTCGTAAAGCTTTCATTCAATTTGATGGTAATACTGTCTTCCTCTGCTCTTGGTTGGCCTGTTTCTCTTTTAATAATATTCCAAATTGTTTTAATTTTATTATCAGAGTTGCTGATTTCAGACATGATACACATACTCCTGGATTTTTTAATAACTTTTCTTAATATAACACAGTAGTTTTTATAATTTTTGATAGTTTCTGGGTCACTACTCTTTCTTGCTGTCAGATACATTTCCCTTTTCCGGTTACAAGATATTTTTATACCCTTAGTAAGCCATGGTTTGTTACAAGGTTTCTTACGAGTATATTTAACTATATGCCAGATATAATTTAGTGGCGATATGAGAATGTGATTGGCTTAACTCCCAGAGTATAATAATCTTAAAAAATTAAAACTTCACTCATATAATGACCCACAAAATAAATATAAAAATTGAAACAATAAAAATAAATATAAGAATAAGATATAGGAAAATTATTTTAACCTTATTAAAATTTATTAAATAATAAATAATTTTTATTGTCCATAAGGCACTGTATTTTATGATCTGTACATTCATATTTTCTGAGGTAAACTATTTTGTCTTGTTTAGGTCTTCCTGAAAGATGATTTTTGGACAATACACCACCAACTGTAAAATAATTTTTCTTGGCATACTGCTTAGATATGGCAATGTAAATAATTTGTTCTTTCTTCATCTCTCAAATAATATTTCTGAAATTATATTACTTAATTGTAGAAATTCTTGGTCTTTTGTTTGTATTTCTTTTGCTCCCTTTACAGAAAGATACATGTAGACTGATTATGAAGCTCAACAAGTAACTGGTATACATATTCCGAATCTCATAGTAGTCCACAATTTTAAAGGAGATACTCTTTATAAATTTAAGACAAATAAAGAGTTCTGTAGTTGGACGATAAATGAGGAAAACAAGTATTATACATTCACAGCTCACTATGCTAAAGAATATGATTCACAATTCATTTTTAAGTACTCTGTTGAAAATACAATAAAACCATATACTATCAACACATGAATGTAATTGATGTTCTTGGAGATCAAACAGTGGGGCCTAATAGTTATAGACACAAGCAATTTTGTACAAGAGCCTCTTAATAGTTTTCCAAAAACATTTGATTTCAGAGAGTAGAAAAAATGATATTTTTCATACATAGGAACGTGAAAATTTCGTATGCCCAATTCCAGATACTCGGTATTATTGTGTTAACATTATGAAACTGAAAGATACAGAAGCATTTCTCAAATGGCATAGCTCCAGAGTTAAAAAAGATTATTATGTTCAATATGATGAAACTAATTAATGAGTAATGTAATTCTGATATAGGTAATTTGAGAAGAAGTTGTCTGGAATTAAGAAAACAATTTCTAGAGATAACTAATACTGATGCACTCTGTTATTTCAAGATTTTAAACACTCTGTGATTTAACAATTGCAGGTGTTTGTATGGCTATTTAAAAATTTAAATATTTACCTGAAAATACGATCACTGCACTGAATTGATTTGATAAAGAAACTAATACTGGATGACCTTTATCAAAAGACTTTAACAAGAAGTGCAGAAATACGAAATACTGGACACATTTTAGTGGAGATGTGGGAATATGAATATAGTAAACAGATTAAACAGTAATAATATTTTGCATGCTCTTAAATGGAGGAGATGCAAAAGTAGCCAGAACAAAATCAGATGTATTTGATAAGGAAACTAATAGAGTTTATCAATACCATAGTTGTTTTTGGCATGGTTGTAAAAACTGTTTTAAAAGTGAGGTGATTATCAACAAAACTAAGGAAACAATGGATGACATTTATCAAAAGACTTTAACAAGAACTGCAGAAATATGAAATGCCAGATATAATTTAGTGGAGATATGAGAATGTGATTGGCTTAACTCCCAGAGTATAATAATCTTAAAAAATTAAAACAGTAACCAGAATTTGTTGAACCATTGAATCCAAGAGATGGATTTTATGGTGCTCATACAAATGCAGTAAAATTAAGAGCTATAACTGATGGTGTTAACACAAAAATAAGAAGAGATGATGCATGCAGTCTTTATCCTACTGTGCAATATTATGATTATGAACCCAAACGATATGAACCAGAAATATATAGACCAACACATCATTCTAAAAATGATATGGATTTATAAAATGAAAAGTATTGTCACCTAGAAGATCGTGTCACCCAGTTTTACCTGTAAGAATATATGAAAAACTGTTGTTTCCTTTGTGTGTCATATGTGCATAAATAAAGGAGTAAATGCAATCAAAACGATGAAGGAAGAAGTGTTACTGAGTTGGTTAATGGATCAAATAAAGTTGGCTGTGGAAATGGGATATAAAATTTTTGATGTCAATGAAGTATTTTTAGAAATAAAAGCAGCATGCTGTTTAAAAATTATGCGAAAGATTTTATAAAAATAAAGTTAGAAATCATTCCACATGATTTGAAATTGATGAAGAATATTTCAAAACAGTTAAAGAGAAATGAGATATTGACTGAAATCCTAGTAAAGAAATGGAAAACAAGCTGTTGCTAAGATATGTCTTAATTCATTAGGGACAAATTGAGGCAAATGCAAAATATGACTCAAACACAATATGAAATAAATTTGCAGTGATGTTGTGAGATACTACTTGATGATTGATTAGATAATATAGATATAAATTTTCTTAATGACAATATGGTTCAGATGAAGTACAATTTCAAGTATTATTATGTGGAAAGTAACACAACTACAAACATTTTTATAGCTGTATTCACTAAATAAAATGTAAGGCTTAGATTGCATGACAGACCAAATAACCTAGGAAAAAAATGTTATATAGTTTGATACCGATTATGTAGTGTACATTGATGATGGCAAAGTCAATTTAGAAAAGGGTTGCATATTGGTTGACTGATAAAAGATAATAAATGGATAACAAATTGGACTTCAGCTGGACCTAAAAGATATTATTATGAGAAAAATGATAAAAGCACAGTGATGATGATAAAGGGATTCACTTTAAACTACTCATATTAACATATGCAAATCTGAATGTTGAATCTATGATAAGATTAATTGAATATGAAGTGAATTAAAAGATACAATTAGGATACAGTCAGATAACTAGAGACATTGTTACTAAAATAGAAAGAATTCTCATTCCAGTATGATAAAACAGTGGTTATAGATAATTATGATCAGTGTATTGTGGATATTAAAAATTATTTATTATTTAATAAATTTTAATAAGGCTAAAATAATTTTTCTACATGTTATTCTTATATTTATTTTTGTTGTTTTAATTTTTATATTTATTTTGTGGATCATTATATGAGTAAATTTGTAATCCCTGGGTGGCCTCAGGTTTCAATTTTCAAATATAATTTCATTGAGTTAATTTTTATATTTATTTTTTGTGGGTGGTTTGGTTCGATCATTAAAGAATCTTCAAGTGCACCGAACAGGCTCACTTACTACTTTCATTCATTTCATAGACTTGAAGTGTGGGAGATATGTTGTTAATGTTCATTAGAAATGATGGTTCTCATTAGCATGAAAACTGGGAATTTGAGGATGCAGATACCACAAACAACACGAAAATGTGGATTTTACATAGTCTGTCTCATTAGAAAGTTATTGCTATGCTAGAAGAGAGTGAAGCAATTATTTCATCCATCAAATCTCACTGCCTTTCAGTAAGCTCTACCATTTCTTGTTATCGTTTCCTTAATGACTGATTGTCTAAGTCTTCAGACATGCACTTTACAATGGACTATCGCTTGTCTTCACAAGAATAAGTGACCTCAGAGGTTCCACACTGCCCTCTAAAACATATCCATGACTTCCAAGTACAAAAACTCATGAATTAGCAATCGCTACTTCCTCTAAATAGGTTGTGGGAAAATAGTTATTAGAATTCTTAATATTGACAATATGCCTGTTTCGTTTTTATCAAATCAAGCTTATAGCATTAGAGCATGATGTAAGAGACAGTCAGTTATTGTTCTTACCACACCATCAGTGGACATGATAAAAAGATGGCATAGTTGCAAAATACCACAAGTCAATACAAGTCTCCTATTTACACTATGTTTTTCGGTCCACCATCAGCACATGGGCCTGTTAGTAAAGGCTTGCCTCTTATCAACAAATTCGCCAGTTCTCCTTAGCTAAACCTGGACGTGCAGTCAATGAAGAGGTATGGATGCTCTCAAGGTGTATAAGGTCCTCAGCTGTCCCATTAGGGAGGGAGTCTATTGTGTGGAGCGCCAACGCCTGCAGGGATGGAGTGACTTGTCAATGCCCCAAAGCTGCAGGAACTGCCCTAGGTCAGCTGGCGTGTCGCCGACAACGTCCACCTGAAAACAGGTGATTGCAGGAAGAACTTCTCTCACATGGTTTAACGTGTTCCCTATGGCGCAGCCTACCATGTGTCCCAATGCAATTCTTTTCACCCAGTCGCTTTCCATTTCAGCGACTTTCCGCAATTGCGGAAGCGACTGTTAAGTCTTGTTCTAAACTACAAAAGGTATGTTTATTTACCATATAAAATCAAATATGTTACTGCTTCCGTTCAGCCCACCAGTACCTGATAACACTTTTTTGTGCTGGTTTTCTATTGTTCGGGTCACTATGTGTCCCGATTGTTGTACAGTGCTCTTTTAGCGACAAACGCTACAGGAAACAGGTAACTCGTTGTTGTACATTAAAATTCTACACCGACATTTATTAGTGTAAAGAGGCAAGAATAGCTACTTTGAAATACACTGTCCAAAATTTTTTAGTGCCAGCAGCCAAGAATAGCTGCTTTAAAGCATGTAGTAAAATATTGTTTACAGTTATGAGATTATTGTTTACCCTCTATAATAATTATGGTTCACCACCAGTTGTAATCATGTTTCAGTGTTCGTTTAGTTAGAAATGGATACATCTAATTCAGTGCTTCCAGTGACAAGAAAACAATGGTGTGGTATAGAATTAGAAGAGAGGGAGGCCACGCTACTATCTGAAATGCAACCTAATAAAAGTGACCTCAATGACTATAATGTCTCTCCTGGCATCTGATGGTGATCCAGCTTACAATCCCCAAGATTCAAGATCCTCTTCAGAACTGAATGTATGTGATGATGACTTCTGTTCTGATTAGCTTCATGGTACCACGTGTAGCTCTGATAATAGTAATGGCATTGATGAAAGTGAAACCTATTGGATAAAGTATAAGAAGAGTAATTTTTAATCGGGATTGAGAAGTGAATATTTCCACCATTTTGGAATGTCCTCTGATGCTTACAAGATATTGGTAACACAAGACATATTTAACAATATGATGTCAGAAACAAACATATATGCAGCACAGAAACTGTCCAACATGCCAGGCAAAAAAAGATGTCGGCTAGCCAATTGGGTTGACACTTCTGAGGCAGAAATAGGCAAGTTTATTGGCGTAATGCTAGTTATAGGGTTAACTGAGGTCCCAGAAACTTCTCTTTATTAGTCAAAGAATTACAAAAATAAAGATATAAAAGCCACTGTACCTTGTGATTGATTTCCAGCGTTATTATCTTGCAGTCTTTTTGTTGATAATGATGACACTAGACAAGTAAAGGACAGAACTTACAAAGTACAGTTGCTAGTTGAACATCCGCAGAGTAACTTTCGAAATTCTCTGACCCCTTGGAAGAGACTGATAACTGATGAATCTATGATTCCTTGGCGAGGAAGATTGATTTTTTAGGCAGTATGTCCCCACCGAAGTCTCACAAATTTGATGTAAAACTATACATAATTTGTGCAGAGGAAGGGTACACTTTTGCCTTGAGTATCTACCAAGGGAAAGACAACGTACTGCATGGTGCAAGTCATGCTGAAACTATCACTATGGTATATGTTAGCATCTTTTTGGAAAAAGCCACATTCTTTTCGCTGACAATTTCTATACAAGCATTTCTCTAGTGTGTAAGTTGTTAGGTAAAAATGTACTTCGTTATGGAACAAGTCTTCCATATAGAGCAGGACCTCCCTAGTATATTGTGGAGAAGAGGAAATATATGGAGCAGAGAACAATAATGGAATCAAAATTAGCGTTATTATCTTGCAGTCTTTTTGTTGATAATGATGACACTAGACAAGTAAAGGACAGAACTTACAAAGTGCAGTTGCTAGTTGAACATCTGCAGAGTAACTTTCGAAATTCTCTGACCCCTTGGAAGAGACTGATAACTGATGAATCTATGATTCCTTGGCGAGGAAGATTGATTTTTTAGGCAGTATGTCCCCACCGAAGTCTCACAAATTTGATGTAAAACTATACATAATTTGTGCAGAGGAAGGGTACACTTTTGCCTTGAGTATCTACCAAGGGAAAGACAACGTACTGCATGGTGCAAGTCATGCTGAAACTATCACTATGGTATATGTTAGCATCTTTTTGGAAAAAGCTGCATTCTTTTCGCTGACAATTTCTATACAAGCATTTCTCTAGTGTGTAAGTTGTTAGGTAAAAATGTACTTCGTTATGGAACAAGTCTTCCATATAGAGCAGGACCTCCCTAGTATATTGTGGAGAAGAGGAAATATATGGAGCAGAGAACAATAATGGAATCAAAATTAGCGTTATTATCTTGCAGTCTTTTTGTTGATAATGATGACACTAGACAAGTAAAGGACAGAACTTACAAAGTACAGTTGCTAGTTGAACATCCGCAGAGTAACTTTCGAAATTCTCTGACCCCTTGGAAGAGACTGATAACTGATGAATCTATGATTCCTTGGCGAGGAAGATTGATTTTTTAGGCAGTATGTCCCCACCGAAGTCTCACAAATTTGATGTAAAACTATACATAATTTGTGCAGAGGAAGGGTACACTTTTGCCTTGAGTATCTACCAAGGGAAAGACAACGTACTGCATGGTGCAAGTCATGCTGAAACTATCACTATGGTATATGTTAGCATCTTTTTGGAAAAAGCCGCATTCTTTTCGCTGACAATTTCTATACAAGCATTTCTCTAGTGTGTAAGTTGTTAGGTAAAAATGTACTTCGTTATGGAACAAGTCTTCCATATAGAGCAGGACCTCCCTAGTATATTGTGGAGAAGAGGAAATATATGGAGCAGAGAACAATAATGGAATCAAAATTAGCGTTATTATCTTGCAGTCTTTTTGTTGATAATGATGACACTAGACAAGTAAAGGACAGAACTTACAAAGTACAGTTGCTAGTTGAACATCTGCAGAGTAACTTTCGAAATTCTCTGACCCCTTGGAAGAGACTGATAACTGATGAATCTATGATTCCTTGGCGAGGAAGATTGATTTTTTAGGCAGTATGTCCCCACCGAAGTCTCACAAATTTGATGTAAAACTATACATAATTTGTGCAGAGGAAGGGTACACTTTTGCCTTGAGTATCTACCAAGGGAAAGACAACGTACTGCATGGTGCAAGTCATGCTGAAACTATCACTATGGTATATGTTAGCATCTTTTTGGAAAAAGCCGCATTCTTTTCGCTGACAATTTCTATACAAGCATTTCTCTAGTGTGTAAGTTGTTAGGTAAAAATGTACTTCGTTATGGAACAAGTCTTCCATATAGAGCAGGACCTCCCTAGTATATTGTGGAGAAGAGGAAATATATGGAGCAGAGAACAATAATGGAATCAAAATTAGCGTTATTATCTTGCAGTCTTTTTGTTGATAATAATGACACTAGACAAGTAAAGGACAGAACTTACAAAGTACAGTTGCTAGTTGAACATCTGCAGAGTAACTTTCGAAATTCTCTGACCCCTTGGAAGAGACTGATAACTGATGAATCTATGATTCCTTGGCGAGGAAGATTGATTTTTTAGGCAGTATGTCCCCACCGAAGTCTCACAAATTTGATGTAAAACTATACATAATTTGTGCAGAGGAAGGGTACACTTTTGCCTTGAGTATCTACCAAGGGAAAGACAACGTACTGCATGGTGCAAGTCTGGTGAAACTATCACTATGGTATATGTTAGCATCTTTTTGGAAAAAGCCACATTCTTTTCGCTGACAATTTCTATACAAGCATTTCTCTAGTGTGTAAGTTGTTAGGTAAAAATGTACTTCGTTATGGAACAAGTCTTCCATATAGAGCAGGACCTCCCTAGTATATTGTGGAGAAGAGGGAATATATGGAGCAGAGAACAATAATTGAATCAAAATTAGCGTTATTATCTTGCAGTCTTTTTGTTGATAATGATGACACTAGACAAGTAAAGGACAGAACTTACAAAGTACAGTTGCTAGTTGAACATCCGCAGAGTAACTTTCGAAATTCTCTGACCCCTTGGAAGAGACTGATAACTGATGAATCTATGATTCCTTGGCGAGGAAGATTGATTTTTTAGGCAGTATGTCCCCACCGAAGTCTCACAAATTTGATGTAAAACTATACATAATTTGTGCAGAGGAAGGGTACACTTTTGCCTTGAGTATCTACCAAGGGAAAGACAACGTACTGCATGGTGCAAGTCATGCTGAAACTATCACTATGGTATATGTTAGCATCTTTTTGGAAAAAGCCGCATTCTTTTCGCTGACAATTTCTATACAAGCATTTCTCTAGTGTGTAAGTTGTTAGGTAAAAATGTACTTCGTTATGGAACAAGTCTTCCATATAGAGCAGGACCTCCCTAGTATATTGTGGAGAAGAGGAAATATATGGAGCAGAGAAGAATAATTGAATTAAAATTTTTGGCTAGATGCATAAAAGGAGAGTTCTAATGATTTCAACAGTTCATGGGCAGACTGATATTTTAAGGACACTGGGAAAAAGAACAGAAAAGTGGAAGTTATAATGAAACCAATGGCTGTGCTGGACTACAACAAGATGAAACAAAAGGTTTTGATCTCAGTGACCAGGTGTCTTTGTATTATTTACAGTTGAGAAAGGGAGTAAAATGGTGGAGAAAAGTTGCAATGGAACTTCTACTGGGATCTCTACAGAAAATGCTTGGATTCTGCATTGGAAAAGGAGGTCTTCGAGGAGAAGAATGTCACTTGGAATTTCATTGTCTTGCATTTATTAGGATATGCAGCCTGTGCCACTTCTCCATCAAGAAAGAAAACTTATACTTTGGGAAAATTGAGATACAGCACTGAAATTTCGGTGACACTGCACATTCTGCTACAAAATATTTTCGCTCAGGAAGGCAAAAAAGCAACATACAACAAAACCAAGAAATTTACGCCTTTTGCAATGACTTCCCAGGACACTTTAAAATGTAGATAAGTTGTTTCATGAAAGCCAAAGCCACAAATGGCTTTTTAAAAATGCAATATAAGTAGTGCAAAGGTTACACTAATAAGTATTTTTTGTATTGTTTGAACAATTTATTTGTTTTTCAAATAAATTAGTAGCGTAAAATGTCCTTCAAAAATAAAAAAGCAGGAGGTAATAAAACCAAGAATGAGTTTCTAAGATTCCAGTTGTTAAATTGTGCAAAGTTTATGTGAAAACGACTTTTTTTATTGTTTCCTGTAAGATATGCGGTAACAAAAGAAAACAGTACAGTAAAAATGTTTTGGGGTCATTTCAGGGTCTTGTGGCCCTACTACAGCAGTTTATGTAGATATGACCCTCGACTATAGAAAGCTCAGGAAGTACCAGTGTGGTGGAGTGACGTCATACAGAGGTACAATTACACTTGCGGTGACCTTGGCCGCGTTTCAGCAACGTTTCTGTCAGGTCATCTGTGGGCTGATACACAGTACAGTCGTGACATCAAATCTTCATTTGCAGGGAACGTGTTAAGGGCCACGAAAGGGCTCCAGCAGGAGAGGGATATGAGCAGCAGGGTCAGCACCTCGTCTGTGCAAGTATACTTCCTCTTACACAGCTAAGGTTGTTCTCTGAGAACACTGCTGCTGTACTCTAGATCGGCACCATGTCCCCATCAGGATGCTAAATGTCTCTCAACATACAAAGATAATCGTTAGTCTACATACAAAAGAAAATATTTATACACATAAATCTTCAGCATGTTCCAGTGAATCACAAAGTTTATTTTTTTATAATCTGTATCTGAGAGCCCTTTTATCTCTCCCTCTCTCTCAGTATTATACATGACCAAGACACATCCCTGTTTAACTGTTTACAATCTTTACTTTTCTAAGTAAAATTTTCCAATATATTGCTAAAACAACTATTTTTTTACCTAACAGACACCTCAACGCTCAAGTTGCTGAAGCCCCATTCAGGAGAAACAATGGGTCGTTGTAGTTTACAAGACTAACACCATAACCACAGTAACATGCAACTCATCATACAACCAAAATATTTTCATAAACATTCCCACAGACTACCATCGTATTACACCTGGCTTTCCTTGCACCTTATGTACTAACATACTATAACAAACTACATTACCAACTGTATAATAAACTACATAGCTATTGCTACTGTATTTCATCCTCAACCTCAATGACCCAGCTCATCTACACCACCACACACAGAGTGAGATGTGATTTACAAACAAACTTTTAAAAAAAGCATTTTAAAGCTGTTATGGCTAAAGAACACTAAAAGTTACATAAAAAAGTAAACATTGTGTTCATTATTGTGCCATTTCCATCTTGACTGATTGACACTGATGACATTCAGACAAAGCTACATATATGAATAAGTGCAACAAAAACTCACAAAAAATTCTGGGTCATAAAATTACACACTGACATAAGTATAGTAACATAAACCTGGCTGAAGATTGTCAAAATCCATTCCTTTCCTTGTAACAGACTCCTTCTCTTGATGTATCTTCTCTTCCCTTCTTGATACCTCATCAACAGATCTGGGTAGACAACCCTTAATTCTGTCATCATCATTTCATGGATAACTTCTACTTATCGATTATTACCAACACCCTTAACTTTGGATTTTGCTATGATCTTTCACACATAGTCACACTTTTAAAAGCTCTGTAAAAAGAACATTAACATTAATAATAAATTTTCAGTCCACTTCAATTGTTTGATTCACTGCTGCTCTGGCAAGAATTCATCACTGCAATTACACAAATTCATTCACCTCTGCATCTATTTGCAGAAACTCATCTCGAAATTCAGCACACCACTATTTTAACTACTGGCATTTAAAATCAGTAAACCAATTCTTTGCATCCATAATTCATATTTTCTATCACAAAAAATGATAGCAACGCATAAAACTCTTATGTTCTGGTCACAGGACATCTTTCTCTACTGACCAAACAGGAGGACACGAAACACAGTCACAAGAGCTTCCAAGTCTCGTTTGGATATGGACAAAATTTGACTCACGAATGTGAATGTTTGAGTCACCATTACAACACCACACACTGCCTATTCAGAGAGATGAAACCAATGCCAGGAATGGAGCTATGCAACGCAAGACAGAAGCCTTCCTTCACATCATAGTACTAGGGGATTGATTAACGGCTCCTTCAACACTACGATTTCTCGTTATACTTCTTCGACCCAATTCCAAACAATATTCTTTTCCGTTAGGAGACAGAGCTGCAATGTAGGTACAATCATATTGATGAATCTTTTGTAAAAATTTACAGTTCCTAAAGAGGTGAACTTGTTGCTTAGTCCTTGGTACTGGATAATTTCTAATCACATGGAGCTTCTGCAGGTTTGGACGATTCCTTCTGGGAGAAATAACTTGCCTAACGCAATCGATGTCCTTACGCCCAAGCTTTGATTTTATAAGGTTCACAGCTATTCGGCGCTCTCTCGATGCTCGCAGCAGGGAAAACAAGGTCTTATTATGCTCTTGGCACGAGCTCTCCACATTCAGAATATCGTCCATGGACAGTGTCAGCTTTTTCCTTATGTCTTCAGGAATTACTGTGTTTAAGGCTCTGGTGAAAATGTGTGATGACACATTCAGCCTAAAGGTAACTTTTTAAACTGGTAGCAACGGCCAAAACACAGGATTGCACTATATTGGCGGCACAGTGGGTACAGTACCAACTGCCAGTAACATGTAACACAAAAAATCCAGATAAAATACTTTCTGCACCGTCCAAAATTTGCGCCACTTAATAGCTGTTGATAACTTGCACTGTACTTTTGATTCTGAAGCTGTAACCTGCATTACAGAAACTATATTTAATGCCTAATCGATGTACTAGCATATTTACTTTTGATTGAATATAATTAATTGTAATTATAATGAAAATATTCTAAATTGCTGGGTAATAGCCAAGAGAACTTTAGTGGAATGTATCGATATCAAGAGGAGGAAGAACGGTTTGAGTTATGAAAGAGTGCGAAATTGTTTCTTGTTCACTCCCACCGCCGTGGTGTACACTTTTGCTCGTGCCAATAAAGACACGCCTGATTTGTTGACTTGCGAGTATTGAGAGTATGGTAAGAGTGGATAGCCGGAGGAAGCTGCAATTCTAACTATTGCCTGTCCCATAATTATCTGTGGCTCTGGAGACGACTCGGGGTTCTCGAACAGCAGCAGCAGCAGCAGCAACAACAGCAGCTCAGCAATGTCGTCAGCTACATTCTTCGTCGTTCGCACAGCTACATCATAAGACTGTCTGGTGACAGACGTAACACTGTGGAGGCTTTACCAAGTTGATTTCTTTCACAGAGTGTGAATAACTTGAAAAATAACTTGTAGGGCATCTGTGTTATCATTTTCGTCATACAATATTACAAAGCAGGGTCCCTTTTCCTTCCCATACAATCACCGAGTGTCGTAAGAATATGAAAACTGATCAAATATTTATTGCCAGTTTTATGTGTTTGATAATGAATAGTTTCAGCCTACATTTTCTGCCTCAGTGACTGTTATTTCTCATTTTACATGACAGAGACTGCTTATAGTAAATTAAAATTGCACTTGCATAACTAATAAATAAACATACAGCACAAATTAAGAGTGTGCAATGTCATTTATTCTGTATTTAGCTTAGTGAGTGACTGCTTCTGTCTTGGCATGTATTTTACTGTTGTTATTTTAAAAGTAAAACCAACTGCTCGTTTGCTTAAAATAAATTCAGTCAATCTTTCAATGATCAAAAGCAAGTTGTTTTTCTTTTTCTAAATTTTGTATTATGTTACACTGAGGTTACTGAAAGTAATTTTTTTTAGATAACAGAGTTTAAGTTTAGCTAGTTAATTATTTAACCAGTAACTCTATTTAATTTTACTTTCAAAATTTACTATTTCAGAATAAGTAACTGCAAACTCAGTGCTTTCTGATTTTTTTTCTCGTTAACTGTTGTGCTGTGGAAAAGCGTGACAACCTCCTGTTGGCATGCCAGTGATTATTTGCTTAAATTTCTTTGCCATTACCTTTCTCAAGATTCTGGAGATTCGTTGCCCTAGTGGGCTGGCACCGTTTAATTATTCTTTTTTTTTAGCTAATCAGCGTTTTCTTTGTGTTGTCAGAGATTGTAGAGTAAATATTATGTGGTACCCATTTTTCCCCCTGTGTGGTTCGTGAACGATTGTACTATACTCCACCATTTTAAAATTATCATCAGTATTTAGCTTAAGTTTAGAATCGGTTCTTACTTCAGTAGAGTCTATTGTACACTTTCCTCCAACTAACCGGCATTTATTTTCCTTCGGTAACGGTAGCCTTACTCACTGTAAAATTTCATTTGAAATATGCAATCATGATCAGTTATATCACAATCCAATAGGCCGGTTATGTTGGGGGAGGTTACAAACCCACACGCAAATTCACAGATGTGAGTACCTTCACATGCTGGAAACACTGCAACTGTTCTTCAAAGGTTTCAGGGTGGCCCATTTCTGACTCTTTAATAGTGTCAATCTGAAGTGAGTCAAGTACCAAGTGTACTGATCTATCTTTCTCCAGCACATATAACTTCAAATCGTTGTATGAACTGGTGGCATTTCCAAGAACGCCCAGTGCAACAACAGTTCGATTCATTTCTTCGACCTTTCTCTTGTATTTTAAGGGGTTTGAGTATGGCTGCACAGAAAAGTATTGGTGTGGTTTCATCTTAAAATGGTAACAAAAGTCCCCAATTGTATCTGATGTTTCTGAAAACATGACACGATGCTCTACAGAAGTATCGCTAAGCTGTTCTTCGGTTGAGGCAGTGTGTCCTAATTAATCATCCACCACTCTATGGAAATCGGACTTCCCGTTATTTATCTTGTGCCACACATTTTATGTTCACGTCACATCAGCAAAACCTGCAGAATAGTCGTTTTCTAGAACGCCCTTTTCCACACAATCCTCGAAGTGCAATATGAATGACTGTCACTCAATACCTGCTAGAACTAATCTCATATGAAAATTTATTACAATTTTATGGTTATTTCCATAGTTCAGCCCTAGAATCGCATCTCCTGTAAGAGACAGAACAATCAAGACGTTTACCCGAATTGTTCATGACTAGCACATGAAACCGATCCTAGCTTGTCTTACCTGTTACTACTCCTCTGATTTCCACTTTCTGCATCACCAATTCAGGTGATGCTTCCTCCCAAAGACAGTCCTTGCAAACACTATTGCTAATCAGGAACACCAAACTGCCAGTGTCAAGAATACAATGAACTTCCTTACTGATAATTCTTACTCTAAATACAAGTTAACCTTCGTCTCTTAATAATACAGTACTTATCTTAATTCCTTAAAACTAATGCACAGTGACACAGGTGGCTGCCCATTATTTACACAGTTACGTGGCAGAGATCCCTGCTATCTATTCCTTGGATTATTGGTTTCAATCACACTTGCTCCGTATTTCTCGGATCGACCAACGCTAATTACATAATTTCTGGTGACATGGCATGTATCTCTCCTCTCTCATATCCTCCAAAGTCACATCTATAGTTATAGGACTTTCTTGGAGACCAGCGACCTCTCCTAGGACGACAGTTCCTCTTGTTGTCATTCCTATTTGATGAATAGCGAGGACGCCAGTCTCTCCTTCCCTTTAAACGGTGGAGCAAAGTCGATCTATTTATGGTTTCTGGTACCTATGCTCACGCGTCCATGACATACCAGCTCTTGTAAGACGCATCATAATGTCCTTACGATGTTCATGTTCCTCCCAGCTATAAGTATGTTGCGTGGGAGACGAGGAGGCAGCTTGATCAAGCATATCCTTCTATCTCTGCTAGATCATACAATAAATCAAGATACTTGTTAGACTTAATGATATCTTTGCAGTACTGAATTGAATCACTGCAATTTCACTCAATATATGCCACCATAACGAAAATACTCTTTCTTATCTGGTCCTTGATTCACTTTGAACAGAAAACAGATGGAAATCCGCACCTCAAATCTTCGTATGTCCTACAGTCCCACATGATTAAGTGCATTCACGTGGCTGCCTCGTCTTGTGAGTGACCACAAACGAAATTCATCTTCACTACATAAGATCAAGGCGAAGGGAATACTTTGTCAAACTGATCAAGCCACATACATGGATGTTGGTCAGTTGTGGGATCAGTGAACAAGGTATACTTCTGGACTGAGACAAAATGATGTCGGGTCTTGTCCTTGTCTAAGTCAATCAGCTGGTATGGTTTGTTTGTTTTAATTGGCATGGGCATATCATGAAGCTGCCATAACTTCTCCTGTAATTCATTCAGCTTTTCGGATTAGCTATGCATTTCCTTGTTTCCTGTACTAGATCCAGTATTTAGACTATCCCTTGCGACATGTTGGTTGTGTTATGTTGTTTGTGGGGCTCGCATGCAGCTTCTCTGTGCTTTCTACGTATTTCTGTTTGACTGTATCTGAATCATAGCAGTGACTGGATTTCTGGGGTTTCACTTAGTGTGACGGGACAAGTACGATCAGAGTTCTTTCCTGTACAGTGAGTAACTCTTTCATCAGCAGTGGATAGCAACCCTAGCTTTTACTTTCTGATCTCTCTCCTTTGCTTTAATCCTTCATCATGCTGTAGAACTTTCTGAAACATATTCTGTAGCAGTTGAACCTGCTCTCAAATGATTTCCCTTACAGCTTTGCATACTTGTGTTTGACCTACTGGTGCAGCACCCTTTCACAAAGGCTACTCTCCTTTCAAAATTATCATATGACTCTCTGTCCCTTCACCCAGCTTGGCCGGATTTCTGCCGCCTCGGTTACTTTATTGATCACTTCTTCATGACACTGATTCACTGTTTCTAATTCTGCCGTGACTTTGCTTATTTCTCTTCTGATTTTTCTGTGGTGCCTTTTTTTGACAATAAATGTATCTAATTTGGTGTTTTGCATCTCAGTCTTTTCCCCTAGCGCTTCTATAAATGACACTCTGAGCTTTATTGTAATATGACTAAAGAAAACAATTATAATCATTACACAGAATTAAAAAATCTTTATGATATTAAATGTTCTGCAGTAATGTGAACCTCATCAGGTTCATATTCTTCACAACATTTTTGGAATGTGTTGCATCGTTTCAGATGATTCACTGTTACCTTATTCAAATAAGAGATTATAAGGGTTTGCTGAAGGTTATATTGAGATTCCAATGACAAAGTTTAAGAGCATTTTACCATTTACAAAGTATTTATTCACTCAGTTTAAGACAAACCCCGCATTTTTCCCATGAGGTTAATTAGTAACTATTCAATGACACAGACGAATTATTCAGGATCTGCACTATCGAACGAACGATTGTGAAATGAGAGCAGATTCACTTAGTGGCTGTTGCTGAAGTTCTTGGACAGTGCTAAAGGTAGCTCCAAGCAGCCATTAAAACTTTTCTGAATGTCAGGTCATTTGACAAGACATGTGGTAAGTATGGTGTTTCCATGAGACAATCGACTGGCAAGTGTGATGGGGGGGGGGGGAGGTGGGCAAACATTTGCAAGTGTGGAAAGAGGGCTTAAGGTTCATTAAATAATGCATGAACCGCTGAATGTCTTTGAGGGCAGGTATCATTAGAGAGCCTAGATATCCTAAATATTATTATCATGGCCTCTTATAATTGGATTGGAATAACAATATCATTGTCACTACTTGTAGACCATTACATCAATAGGCAACATCATGCACAAAGTACGATGAAACTACTTAGTTAAAAGAGACAAGAGGCTAGTTGTTAATAGTGCTACATTACATTACAGTTGATAAATTCCTTTATATCATGGAATGGGTGGGCAACTAACCAGTCATACAGTGTTTGTTTGAATGCTTATCCTGGTAAATCTTGTACAATTTGTAAATGCTTATTAAATAATTTGTGTCCAGTGAGTTCATAGCTCTTAAATGATTTTTACAGTCTGTGGTGTCGTGTATTAATCGTTGTATTACTTCTTGTGATGTAACAATGCAGTTTTCTCTGAATTTTGCTTCCAGTAACTTCTCTTTGTATAAAGTAAAACGTAGTATACATGTTATTACAGACGTGATTTTTTGTTCACATTGTCATAATGTCAAGAGCCTGTAATTACGCTAATAGTTTGCTTCTGAAGTAGTAGGATACCGTGCACACAACTACAGTTTCCCAGTAAAATAATACCGTATAACATTATGCTTGAAAAATAGGATGTACTAACATATATTTCAGGTACGAAATCCAAAATTTACAATAACAAATAAATGACACTTGATGAAGTACCATCAATATTTTGTACATATTGACACCAAGATAAATTAGCCTCCAAATATGTGTCCAAAAACTTGATATGATTTGGATCATCCGATGAAAGCTTGTCTTTTAGACTAAAACCATCTACTGCATTTTGTTTTCATTTGACAGTTAATCATTTGCTTTAAAACAATAGGATACTTGGGCAATTGTCTTTGTAACACAAGTTTTAAGGCTACTGAAGTCATTATTACTGTGAAGAAAAATTATATAATCTCCATAAAGCACTGAAGTGGATATAAAAATTGATGACACATCATTAATCGTTATAAGAAACAAGAAAGGGCCCAGTACAGATCCATGTGGAACATTTACCTTAACTTGTTCCAAGCTGGACTTTTCTTTGCTGACCAAGATGACTTCCTTATGGTTCAGTTCCAGTTATACATATATACAATAGGTGTCAAATGAAGAGCAGTTCCAAGTTGAGGACTGACCATTGAGAAATTTAATGGGAGAATATAATGATGAAAGTGCGAGAGACAGGGAAGTCTGTTCCCAGAACTTTGGCATTTGACACAATGTGATGAAGAGAAGCTGGGGCAGAATTTTTGAGCCCTGAACTATACACTACACAAGGAACGAGCCCATTGCAGATTCTGATGGAGGGAGATGGTCAGCACTCAATAGATGTCTGAGCAGATTAGGGGACAGGAACTTTTCAAAACCTAATAAGCAATAATTCTGAGCACAGAATACTGGCATAGAAAACTTATGGAAAAAGTATGAAGTGCAGAGAAAAGAAAGTAAAGGATAATTAGAAGAACATAAAGAGAGCTTAATAAAGGAAATTAAACAATGTGAACTAATGAGGTTCATATTGCTGCACAATGGTTAATATTGTAAAGATATTTTAATTTCTATGTAATGATAATAATTGTTTTCTTTAGTCAATTACAATAAAGTTGAAACAAAAGATTTATTGATGTTTTCAATTATTTGGAGCTACTCTCGACCTGATTAAAACCCTGAGTATATATGAGTACAGAGGTGTTCTTATTGACATCATCAGTGAATGATGACTGTTTTGCACAGTAGTTCAAAGTTTGTTTACAAAGTATGTAAGAGGGACATTATATTTACTGCACCATTGACCTATAAGAATCTTGACTAAGGCTAACAAAAAAAAGCAGAGCTGTTTAAATGCAGGCCTGACTTTTTCATATACCTTGAAGAAATTATAAATAACAGCCAGAACTTCATATAAATGTTTTGAAATTGTGCTTTTAGGAATACAGTAAATGATAATAAAGAGGTCTCTAGTTGACAGGTATCTCAGTGTTACTTGTAATTTAAAGTGAGCTGTCATGTCATCTCACATGCCTGCAATGATTTCTGTTTACAGCAAGGAGATAGCTCAAACGATATTTAGAAGCACAGTAGTTTTATTCACTCATTTGAATGGTTTCTTCCCTTCCAAAAACAATTTTATGTTTTTATTTATTTACCTCTATTAACTCAAGAATCATATCACAATGATATGGGATCTGTCAAGGTAACACGATGCAAACCAATAAGCCAAAATATATAACACAAAGCATGTACCCCTAGTATGTTTATAAGGATAGGTCAGGTAGCCAACAGGAACAGGACAGGTGGTCAGATGTTGCATTGGTTGAGGAATCGTCGCAGTATTTGCCTTAGTGATCTAGGAAAACCATGGAAAACCTAAATCAGAATGGCTGGGCAGAGCAGCTTGTGGCGTCACAACTACTGCGCGATCGCCCATTTGTCTATTAAAAGCTTTACTTCAGAATGTATGTGGGCTGCAATGTAAGCCGGTAGAGTATTATACGGTCAGTAACGGACGAGCTGTGTCCTGCAGACTGACGTCACGACCATCTGTTGCAGCTGCGTGTGTGAAAGCAGTGGAGTAGCGCTGGCGGGCCACTTACATTATACAAAACCAAAAATATTAATAACTAATATAGGAATAACCTGAGGAACGTCATATTTGATGTACAACCTTCTGTTGTGAAAACAAACAATATGTCAGAGTCTGATATCAAAAATTGTTGTATTTTGGAAGTTAGTAAAATTCCAAAAAAAAAAAGGAATTTTCCGACAGTCAAGAATTTAAATAAATACAGTGATGTAATAGTTCACCTTCAGTGACTATGTACGATGATCTGATAACACTTTCAGTATTCATATATAAATTTGGAAAGTATTTAGTTTCAGAAAACCTCTGTGACTTTTCTATTATAATAATTTCAAGAATTATAATTAAATATGTGTATTGTGTGTTAGGGTGCGTGTGAATGAGAATGCGTGCGTGAGAGTATGTGGGACGTTAGGCATTATTAAAAATCATTCATGTAATTCTCTACAGGAACTGGCAAGTGTTCCAACTCTGTAACGTGGGAACGAATCCACTTGTGGTTCCCCTACTAGTGAATGTCGTGTGTCCGAGTATGTATGCTTATGTATAGACAGCCAGAACATTCGCGAATATATAATAAATTTCCAGATGTAGAGTAAAGCTTATAGTCCATTTTGTTTTGTTTATTTAATTAGAGAGTATTGTGTTACTTAATTTGATGACGTCAATGAGCCTAGGGAAGTGGTTGGTGCTTGCTAGATTTTGGCGCGAGCCGCGACCTAGAAGTGAGTTCTCATTGGTCGTAAGTGCTGACAGCCAATGAGAAGCGAGACGGTTGGCCGCCTAGCGAGGAGATATAGTTTTGAGTGAGGGAGAGTGAGAAGGGAGTCGCGAGCTAGCTTTGATTGGAGGCGGTTATGCTGGATGTGACTTTTCGCATTATGTGTACGATGAAGTCTTGGGATGACTTCCGCGTTATGGTCCAGTGTTATGGTATCTGGTAGTGACCAGAAACTGTTTATGAAAACTTTAGAGTGTTGTGACAATTCGTTCCGACGAAAATCGCGAGTGAATTTTGAATTATATAGCGAAGTGGTACTGAGTATATTCTTACTGAGTATTTTATGGCGAGGATAAACTTTTACTAAAGACAATCACAGAATATCGTGTGCAGAAGTAATTGGCCGATCATTGACTGTGCTACAAGTAATTGGTTTAGGAATTTGGGAAGGTAAAAGTTCTGGCTGTTTTAGGTATGGTGATAACTGTGAGCAGAAACTTTAGTAATTTTCGTAAATGTGGGCTGATGATCTTGCTTAACGGCAATAAAGATCTAGTGAAGGTTTAAATGTGAACTTCATGTTTAAAGTACGAGTGACATCCCTATTCCGAATCATTTCTTTAAAGTACATAAAAAAATTTCAGTAAATTTTACTTATAGCGGCCTCCGGCGTGTAGCTATGAGGTTACAGTTTCCTCAACACTGCTTTTCTGTGATCTCGTAAGTAGCTGCAGTGAGGAATTTACGTGCAACGATCTACCGCTGTAAAGAGGTAGGTGAACAAAAAATATAAAAGCAATTGCATTGCAACAGCAACGTATAATCCGTCGCAATTGGTGCATCGCACACACGCACGTAAAAAATCCGTCGCAAGCTGCATCCTCCTGAATGTGAGAACAATGTCTTAACAGCTGCACAGCCTCATTCAGTAATTACTTTTTGTATGGTGTTCCTTGATTTACACACAATTTGTTTCAGATAACATACAATTTAAAACATAGTTTAGTTCTTCATTGTCACACACATGAGGATATCTGCTAATGACTCCTGGAATATTTCCAGAAATTTGTAATGTAAAACATAACTCTGATCTTCACTGCTGCACAAACTACGACTTTCTCCGAGAATTCCTGGAATGTGAAGATTCTGCTGTGCTCCTTATCTAAAGTCCAGACTCTATTTTAAACTATGTGCCAGTGTCCACTTGAAAACTAAGCCAATGGACATTCCTATTGTGCGTTTTACATCTTCAGACACGATCCTTGTGAAAACAATAAACCATAATTGTGCAATGGACTGCGGCTAGGTGATGTAAGAGTAGTTATCCCCTTTCATTACTAACCACTGCTCTGAGTCCTCTAAGCAATCTCCAATTGTGTGAGTGCATTACTTGTGAAGAAAGGCTTAGTAATATTTTTAACTTCCTTTAGTAATTTATTATTCAATTTTATCCCCTGATACAGAGTGCTGTTTTGTGGCTATTTTTTCTAGGTAAATGGAGCTCCCTCCAAACTAGCTCTTTTTCCATGATTATAAATAGAACTATTAGCGCAGTAAACAGAAATATTTTCGCTGCTATGAGCCACAGGTTGATAGATATACTCACTTAGTGCAGTAAGGATGTCCTTTTTCTAATAGCTCTTTATAATGCGCTCAACTACTATTTACAGTTGTTATTCTTATGGTTCTTCTCTGCAGTTCAAAAACTGTATCTGTTTTCTGTGACTTCGATCTCCAGAAAAGAGTCCTATAGCTGATAATTGTGTGTAGGTAGGCATGGTATGTCACCACAAGACAATGATTGTTACAAACTTGTGGTAATATTCTACAGACATAGCATACTGATGGCATTCTTTTCGCTCTTGTATGCTTAAAGTGACAAGTTTGTTTCACGTCTTTATGCTGAAGTGCATTCTTTTCGTTTTCTTTATGTTCAAAGTTAATGTATTACATACTGTCCAATTGCAAACATTCTTGGTGGTTTCCTTTACTTTCTGTAATAGGAGATCTGATGTTCTATCTGGGACTATGAGGTTGCTGTCATCAGCAAAGGGAACATTTTCTCTGTGTCTTACACTATCTGGATAGTCATTTACATGTGTATTATGAACAGAAATGGCTCCAACACGCTTCCCTGAGGAACACCTACTTTTATATATTTCTTGCTGTTAGTTGTTTTATTAAAAATTTACCATCAGCAGATGTAGGAGCGATCTCCACTTTTTGCACCCTGCTTTCCAAGTAAGACTGAAACCACTCATTTGCTTCTTATACTTAATGATACTAGCTTGTTCAATAGTACTTTTTTGGTCATAAGTGTGAAAAGTCTTGGTAGAGTCTAAGAAAATTCCTGTAACACAAATCATTCCCATCAAGATTAAGTAGTAGTTTTGTGATGTCTGCAAGGCCGATATCATACTATATCCACTTCTTCTTCTTCTTCTTCTTCCGTGTCCGAATGCACCAATTATATTTTCCCTTCCCAGTAATTAGCAACGTAGATTGCTTTGTCATTGACTTTCAAAATATCATCTTTAGTGCATGTTATAGACATATCTGGGCAGATCAGTAGGTGGTCCAAGTCCTGTATTGCTCTGCATTCACACCTGTCGCCATCACTGTAACCCCATTTAAATAAGTTTGATTTGCACCCAGTTACTCCAGTGCGCAGCCGGTTTAATGACCTCCAAGTTGTAAAAGGTAGTTGAAATCCTGCAGATCCCTCCTCAAGTAGTTCCATTGTGGAGTGTGGCACCATTTCTTCCCAGAGAGATAGCCGCCTTGCGGCGGGCTTGGTGGCGAGCTCTTCAGTAGTTTCAATGAAACTCCTGCGGGATTTCAGCCGGACACGTTGTTTTCGGTGCATATGCATCGGGTGTCGAGGATCATTCTTTTGTTTTGATCTTTCGATCTCGGCGGCTACTTGTCTGCGGATAGTGGGTGGTGCTATGCCTATGATGGGGTAAATGATGTCTGTGGGAGTTGGTTTGAGGCATCCTGTGGCAATACATACAGTTTCGTTTACGGCGACGTCAACTTGCTTAGTGTGAGCAGAGTTCCTCCAAACTGGCGCCGCATATTCCGCTGCTGAGATACTCAGCACCAGACCCGTGGTGCGCAAAACATGTGGTTGAGCTCCCCACGATGAACCTGTTAGCTTCCGCAGTATGTTGTTCCTGGCACAGACCTTTTTTTTAGTGTTGTGGCAGTGCTGCTTAAAAGTAAGTGCTCTGTCCAATGTTACTCCCAGGTATTTTGGGCTGTTTGTATGTTTCAGCTCTTCCCCTTGCCACATGACTCGGAGTTTCCATTTGGCTTGTTTGTTCCTAAGATGGAAGGCGGATACTTGAGATTTATTAGGGTTTGGTTTGAGATTATTGCCGTCGTAATAGGTAGCAAGTTCTGTTAAGGCACCAAAACCAAAGATATCCACTTCTGAAACCAAACTATACGTTGTTAAAGAGGCTGTATTTACTCACGTAACTCAGTCTTGCTTTCATGATTGCGTCAATTATTTTTTGAGAATGAAGATAGCAGTGAAAGACTTCGCAAAGACTTCATCTGCTACCACAGATCAGATATTTGTAAATGTGGAATGTACCTTAAAACAGAAACAGTGAACACGGGCTTTGGGGACCACATAGCTCAAAAACTCTTTCTGAGTATGGAAACTGGACTGCAATTTAAACACTGTGTAACAGTTACAAGTAGAAACTACAGTAATGAAAATATAAACCACTTTCTCCATTACTGGAGGAAATAAAACTGGAAAGTGATTTATAACTACAAACACACAGATGGTAGATTTATTAACTTTATTAGCAATTTTTCCTACTTTTTTGAATTGCACTTCCCTCCAACACAGAAGAAAATATACAAAAGGAAAACAAAATGGATCACTTCTGGGATTCTGGTATCCTCAAAAATTCCGCCAATAAGATGTAAGCCATATGGAATATTGTTTAAGGGAACTGCAGTAGAGCAGACAGATTTCCATAATATTAACTGTGTAATGGAGAAGTCAACTGTGATAACTGAGCCTACAAAAATTGCAAATACATTTAATTCCTAATTTACACAGATTGCTGAACATCTTATAAAACAAAATAATCAGTGTACTCCTAGAAATCAGTCCAGGTGTACTATAAATAATAAATCTCATTTTCTATACCCCACCCATGAAAATGAAATACATGCTGTAATCTAAGACCTGAAACCCAATTTATCTGTTGGTACTAACTATATCACTGACCACATTTTGAAGAAATATGTTCCTCTCATGGACAGGCCACTTGTCGGCATTTGTAAGTGTTCTCTATCAGAAGGGGTGTTCCCATAAAAATTGAAGAAAGTAAAAGGAAAATCCCTGTTTAAGAAGGGATAAAACAGAAGTATGAAACTACAGGTCTATTTCACTACTATTGGTTTTTCCAAAATAACTGAAGAATCTGTTATAAAAGACTAATCAGTATTAAAGAAAAAGTAATTACTTCTCAAATACACAACACGGATTCCGAAAATCAAAATCTACCGGGGCTGCTGTGTTTGCATTCCTAAATGAAGCATTAAAAGCAATAGACAGCCAAGAGCATACCTCAGCCATATTTCTAGACCTCTCTAAAGCATTTGATGTCATCACAACACCTTGCTTAAGAAACTGGAATCTGTGGCTTCTAGGGGCCCGGCTTATGAATTGTTAAAATCAAATCTGCAAAATAGAGAGCAATTAGTTGAGCTTGCTATCCTAGAAGGGAACAGGATAAAGTCCTACTATCCAGAAAAGCAGTACGATGTACCACAAGGATACATTCTAGGAGTAATTCTGTGTCTACTCTTTGTAAATGACTTGAAACAGACCGGTCAACACCACAATTACATAAAGCTCGCAGATGGCACAAATGTGATACTAAAAGAAAGAACCAGAGAAAAATTACTGCAAGAGATTAAAAAGTGTACCATGCCCATAACAGACTGGTTTTCTGGAAACAATTTAATAATAAACACATAAAAAACAATTACAGTGCACTTACACACAATGCAAAATAAATGTACACTAACACTAGACATAAAGTTGTTTACCAGAACCCTTGAAAATGTAAGCTCTACAAAATTTCTTGGAATATGGATTCAAGAAGATCTACGATGGGTCCAACATGCAAAATACATTGCAAGTAATTTGAATACCATTGGTTATACTATCGAAATTCTTTCTGGTTGCACATCGAAGGAGACACTAAAAGCTTTATACACCACACAGGCAAAGTTCTTACCGCGATATGGCATAATCGTTTGGGGAAAAGCATCTGCTAGCATATGGTCTTTAATATACTAAAAGATAACTGTAAGAGACATAGAAAATGCTGCCTCAAGAAGCTCATGTGACCCGTTATTTAAGAAATTCCACGTCCTTCTACTACCTTTGTTCATATATTTTACATGTTATAATGTTTGTTAGGAAAACCTTAGAAAATAGCTGTATCAACTAACCAGCATATCCATCTGAACAACACAGGGAGAATGTGGGATATACATGTTCAACATGCATACACAACACTAAAACAGAATGGACCACTGCAAAGAGGAAACAGGCTATACAATAATCTATCTAGAAACACTAAAACAAAAAATACATTTCAAAATTTAAAACTGCAGTCCATAAATATGTATTGCAAAAGTGTTGTTATAATATAGATGAAAATCTTCAAACATAAAAATTTATTTCCAAATATTAAAAAGAAATGAGTGAAATGTTAATCAAATGTTTTATGTATAAGAACTGATTGAATTACTTGTGTTAAGTATCATGTATGGAAGCTGAACTTTCAGTTGTGATAAAATTAAGCGTAAATCAATGTAAATGTTCTTGTAGGTTATAAATGTGTATCGTAAATCACTACGACTTGTCCAGTATCATGTTGTATGCCTTGTAAAATAGATGATTAAAAGGACCAATAAAGAAATAAAGTGAAGTATTATACTTGGGCCTGCCTTTTCTATTTCTTGTTTTATAACATGCCACAACACTTATTTTCTGCATTATAGAGTATCGTGTTGTCACTGAATGATTTTTTCCTCAAGAAGAACCTTCCTTCATGTTTTTTTATACTCGTTATAGTACTCAATGAACTGTGGATTGTTGCAGCTTTTGCGAAGAAATAAGAATTTTAAGGCGAAAACTTTCTGTCACGTACAGTTATTCATCTATTTTTCTTAGCAGTTGCAGTAGAAATGGGCTACTTTTGGACTTGTCACCTCATGTTAGAGTGTTTGACGCCTCCAAACGATTCCTACGAGAAACCTATTCTTGTATCCTATATTTGTTGAACTGTTTTCTTTTGTTGGCGTTGCTGTGAGCTCTTAAGCTAAACTGTTTTTAGCCTTGCAAGACTTATTTCAGTTCATGGATAAAGCAGCATTAGAAAACCAGAATCCGCTGTTGTGGACCATGGCCTCCACGGAAGATTGTTGGAGCATGTGTGTGCAAGTTTTCCTTGTCTCTAGTAAGTCGACTCTAGCCATCGTGCCGTTTCGAATCCCGTCTGCCCCGAAATGCATCTTTCTGTAGCATATCTTGCAGGTATCATCTTTGAAAGTGTGTTGACAAACACGTGGTTGTGGGACGCGAAATACGGTTTTTCCGCAATAGTAAACATAGTTGTGCGCAGCGTTGAGATAATAACAATGTGTCAGTCGTAGTAGTAGGTAAATTTGGGGGTCACACCAAGTCCGTCGTCGATTTTAGTATGGTTGCCAGCAAGAAAATAAGAGATGCGTAAGTGCAACAATTGAGATATGTTTTAAAGTAGTGCAGTTATTTGGAGTGAAAGTAAATTACGATACTGTAAACAGTGACATTGTAAATTAATTCGAAAATCATATTTTATTCATTGTTTAAGGTTTGACGTCGACGTTAAACACGGTGCCTTTTTCACTGGAGGCTCTGTTGAGGTCGGTATAGTAAACTTCAATGGATATCCCTTTTATGTCTATTGTGGATTAATGTTGTTATATTAAGAGTTATATATGGTAAATCCTTTCGCTACCGACCAAAGTTCGTATGCTGACCAGAGATAATTCCTGAGTATTTTGTTGAAAAGCCGGTTTGTCACACAGTTACCTCCAGTTGCCTTTCTTACAGTGAATATACCTTCACAACAGCGAAAAAATCTGTGATACGCAATCACCAAAACAATTGTGTTCAGTATGATGGGAAATTTATTGACAGTGCCACCCCAATAATAAATACATTCACACCGAACTGGATCGACAAACCAGTGCGTTCAGGTTTGCGCCATCCCATCGTCGTGAATACATCCTCTCTTGTAAACATAGCGTCATCTGTAAACAACAGGAAAATAGTGGTTTTCTACATATTGCTGTATGGACTAATTTACAAAACTCTCTCGACTTTGTAAGTTCGCTGGCTGCAATATGTGCACTTCCTGTCGGTGGTTCAGGTGCAGTTACTGTCCATGTAAGATTTTCAAAACAGTTGTTTGCAAGTGTTCAGTTCAGAGATACTGCAACAAGCTGACTAATTGGAGGATGTTTGCGATCCCTCAACACCATCCGTGTCCTGAATGGTACCTCCTGGGGAGCAGACCGAGTGGTCCTTCTCCGCTTCTATCGCGCCTTAGTGCGCTCGAAATTGGACTATGGAAGCATAGTTTACTTCTCTGCTCGGCCGTCTATTCTTCGGCGTCTCGACTCTATCCACCACCGTGGATTACGTTTAGTGTCTGGAGCTTTTTACACCAGCCTGGTGGAAAGCCTTTATACTGAGACTGTTGAACCTCCGCTGTCCAATCAGCGAGCTGTCCTTCTGAGTCGTTATGCTAGCCATCTGTCTTCCATGCCTGCTAATCCGGCCCATGACATTTTTTTCGACGCCTCCTTGGATTTAGGGTATGCAGGCCGCCTTTCCTCCCTACTACCCCCGGGAGTCCGCTTCCGTCAACTGCTCCATTCTCTTTCCTTCCGCTTTCCTAAACCTTCTTGACAACTTGGGGTACAGCACCGCCTTGGCTCCGTCCCCGGATCTGCCTGCTCCGTGACCTTTGTCAATTTCCCAAGGATGGTACCCCTCCACTTGTTTATCGTCGGGCATTTGCTGCTCTATGTGCAGAAATGACGGACGCCACATTTATTTACACCGACGGCTCGAAAACATCGTTAGGTGTAGGGAGTGCCTATATTGTTGGCGACACCCCAAATCAATTTCGGCTTCCCGACCAGTGTTCGGTTTATACTGCGGAGCTTTACGCTGTTCTCCAGGCTGTCCACTACATCCACCGCCATCAGCGGATACAGTACGTTATCTGCTCCGATTCTCTCAGCTCTCTCCTCAGTCTCCAAGCTCTTTACCCTGTGCACCCTCTGGTCCACCGGATTCAGGACTGTCTGCGCTTGCTCCAGCTGGGGGGCGTCTCGGTGGCGTTCCTCTGGCTCCCGGGACACGCTGGTATCTGTGGGAATGAGGCGGCCGATATAGCGGCCAAGGCTGCAGTCTCTCTTCCTCGGCCAGCTATTCAGTCGCTTCCCTTCACCGATCTACGGAGCGGTTTATGTCGCAAAGTTGCTCAATTATGGCATGCGCATTGGTCAACACTTCCCCATAATAAATTGCGGGAAGTGAAAGCCCTTCCTTGCGCTTGGACCTCTTCCTCCCGAACGCGTCGTCGGGAGGAGGTAATTTTAGCTAGACTCCGGATAGGGCACTGTCTTTTTAGCCGTCGACATCTTTTAAGTGGCGATCCTCCCCCACTCTGTCCCCACTGCTCTCAGCTGTGGACGGTAAGACACCTTTTAATTGAATGCCTCTATTTTAATCCGTTACGCTCCCGTCTACAGCTATCGCCTGATCTATCGTCGATTTTAGCAGATGACACGCGCTCAGCCGACCGCGTTCTCCAGTTTATTCGTGACAGTGAAATGACGTCAGTCATTTGAAGCTTTTTTTTTTGGGACAACCAACCCCTTTCTGTAGTGGATTTTTAAGCATTCCTTCTGCTTTTAGTTTCTCCAATTTTATGACTTTCGGTTTTTTACTGTTTCCTAAGTCACGGGCTGGGCGCTAATGACCATAGAAGTTTTGCGCCCTAAAACCAAAAAACAACAACTACTATATTGGAGACATATCGATTCTTAGGACTAGTTTTCAACGCCCAATTGACTTGGCTTCCTTACCTTCGTCTGCTTAAGCGGAAGTGCTGGCAGCACCTCACTGCTCTCTGCTGCCTGAGCGACACCAACTGGGGTGCAGATCGCTCTACACTGCTGCAGCCCTTGTTCAATCCCGTCTTGACTATGGGAGTGTGGTTTATGGTTTGGCAGCGCCCTCAGTATTACATTTACTCGACCCAGCACACCACTGTTGCGTTCGGCTAGCGGCAGGAGCTTTGAGGACAAGTCCAGTGATCAGTGTCCTGAGGGAAGCTGGGGCCCCTCCATTGACGGTTAGGCATGCACAACTGCTCGCCAGTTACGTTGCACATGTTTGTAGTTCTCCTGCGCATCCGTATTACCGTCTCCTTTTCCTACCCATGGCGGTTCATCTCCTGCATCAGTGGCCCAGGTCAGGGCTTAACAATTGCAGTTCGCGTCCGATCCCTTCTATTCAAACTGGAGCCCTTGCCTTTACTACCTATACTTGAGGTCCATTCCTGTACACCTCCATGGTGTACACCAAAGCCCTTTCACATGACCCTAAGGACTCAGTTAATGCCGCAGCTCTCCGCTGCCACTTCCTGTCGATTCTTGACATGTACCGAGGCCAAGAAGTGGTTTATACCAGTGGCTCAATGGCTGATGGTCATGTCGGCTTCTTGTATGTCCATGGAGGACATATTGAACAGCATTCCTTGCTCGATGGCTGCAGTGTTCTCACTGCAGAGCTGGTGGCTACATCTCGTGCTCTTGAGCACATCCACTCATGCCCTGAGGATTTATTTCTTCTGTGTACTGACTCCTTGAGTAGCCTACAAGCTATCAACCAGTGCTACCCTCGTCATCTTTTGGTAGCGACCATCCAGGAGTCCATATATGCCCTGGAATGGCCCAGTTGTTCAGTGGTGTTTTTCTGGACCCCAAGTCACGTTTGAATCCCAGGCAATGAACTTGCCGATAGGCTGGCCAAACAGGCTACGTGGAAACCGCTTATGGAGATCGGCTTCTCTGAACCTGACCTGCATTCTGTCTTACGCCACAGGGTTTTTCGGTTTCGGGAGACAGAATGGCGTAACAGTATGCGAACAAACTGTGTGTCATTAAGGAGACTATGAATGTGTGAAAGTCTTCCATGCAGTCCTCTCACAGGACTGTGCTGGCCTCGCATTGTCCATACATGGCTAATACATGGTTACCTGCTCTGTCACGGGGACCCACATCGGTGTCACTGTGGCTCACAAACTACGGTTGTCCACCTCTTGCTGGACTGCCCACTTTTAGCCACTCTGTGGCAGACTTTTAACTTTCCCAGCACCTTACCTTCGGTGTTGGGCAACAGTGCCTCGACAGAAGCTTGAGTTTTACATTTTATTTGTGAGGGTGGGTTTTATCATTTGATCTAAGTTTTCGCGCATGTCCTTTGTCCCTCTGTGTCCTCCACCCTAGCGCTTTTAGGGTGGAGGTTTTAATGTGTTGCAGAGTGGCTGGTATCTCCTTTTTATTCTTGTATTCAGCCAGCGACTGTAATCTGCTTTCGTGTTTTACTCTCTTCTTGCATTTCTCTGTTGTTTTCTTGTCCTCTTATGTCCCTTTTAGTGTTTGTTACTTATCCTTCATTCTTGTGGTTTTTCTTTTCTTTCCGTTTTGTGTTGTATGTCTTGTTTGTTTTATTCTCCCCCTTGTGGCATAGTCTTATTTGGAACAAGGGACCAATGACCAAGCATTTTGGTCCCTTCCCCCCCTCTTTTAAACAAACCAACCAACATTTTGGAGTTGTGTGTGAGTTTTTGATATCGTGGACTTTGTTGTTGTTGTGGTCTTCAGTCCTGAGACTGGTTTGATGCAGCTCTCCATGCTACTCTATCCTGTGCAAGCTTCTTCATCTCCCAGTACCTACTGCAACCTACATCCTTCTGAATCTGCTTTGCGTATTCATCTCTTGGTCTCCCCCTACGATTTTTACCCTCCACGCTGCCCTCCAATACTAAATTGGTGATCCCTTGATGCCTCAGAACATGTCCTACTAACCGATCCCTTCTTCTGGTCAAGTTGTGCCACAAACTTCTCTTCTCCCCAATCCTATTCAATACTTCCTCATTAGTTATGTGATCTACCCATCTAATCTTCAGCATTCTTCTGTAGCACCACATTTCGAAAGCTTCTATTCTCTTCTTGTCCAAACTATTTACTGTCCATGTTTCACTTCCATACATGGCTACACTCCATACAAATACTTTCAGAAATGACTTCCTGACACTTAAATCTATACTCGATGTTAACAAATTTCTCTTCTTCAGAAACGCTTTCCTTGCCATTGCCAGTCTACATTTTATATCCTCTCTACTTCGGCCATCATCAGTTATTTTGCTCCCCAAATAGCAAAACTCCTTTACTACTTTAAGTGTCTCATTTCTTAATCTAATTCCCTCAGCATCACCCGACTTAATTCGACTACATTCCATTATCCTCGTTTTGCTTTTGTTGATGTTCATCTTATATCCTCCTTTCAAGACACTGTCCATTCCGTTCAACTGCACTTCCAGGTCCTTTGCTGTCTCTGACAGAATTACAATGTCATCGGCAAACCTCAACGTTTTTATTTCTTCTCCATGGATTTTAATACCTACTCTAAATTTCTCTTTTGTTTCCTTTACTGCCTGCTCGATATACAGATTGAATAACATCGGGGAGAGGCTACAACCCTGTCTTACTCCCTTCCCAACCACTGCTTCCCTTTCATGTCCCTCGACTCTTATAACTGCCATCTGGTTTCTGTACAAATTGTAAATAGCCTTTCGCTCCCTGTATTTTACCCCTGCCACCTTTAGAATTTGGAAGAGAGTATTCCAGTCAACATTGTCAAAAGCTTTCTCTAAGTCTACAAATGCTAGAAATGTAGGTTTGCCTTTCCTTAATCTTTCTTCTAAGATAAGTCGTAAGGTCAGTATTGCCTCACGTGTTCCAGTATTTCTACGGAATCCAAACTGATCTTCCCCGAGGTCGGCTTCTACTAGTTTTTCCATTCGTCTGTAAAGAATTCGTGTTAGTATTTTGCAGCTGTGACTTATTATACTGATTGTTCGGTAATTTTCACATCTTTCACATCGTGGACTTTATGTGAGCTATATAGGCCAAGTCAAGTCTCCAATACCATTTTTTCACTGTGGCTGAGTAGATTTATGAGCATTTTATATACTTGATTTTTGAGTTAGCATTTGTTTTGGTCCATCTTGATTATTAGCACTGTCATGTATTTAGTTCATCCCACCTAAAACCTCCTAATCTCCACAACTGAAATTAAGTATTTTTTGTATTATTTGTGTCTGTTCGCTTCTGTATTGAGTTATGTTATGGTCATCATCGTGTTTCATAAGCTTGAAATAAGGGTGTCCACTATCTTAGTGATGTCGCAGGTACAACGATCTTCTGTTGTCCCAAATTTGTTTAATGAGCAGTAGAGCTTTTGAAACTTTAGTTTTTATAGTGAAAAGCGCATTTAGTATGGCACAGACATAGGCATTTTTTCATTTGGGGCTAGAGTGTGATTGTAGCTCCTCCCCTCCTCCTTCCATCACCTCTAATTGACAATGTGAGTTGAAGTGTAGGTCTAGCTGTAGATTAGTTTAGAAAAAAAGGTGACAGTTTGGTCCTGAAGATAGCAAAGCCAATTGGTATGAATGTTAAGTAAGGGTTGTGGTAACATATTGATCTGTATTGTAGCCTACATTAGTGCCATCATTAAAGCAATTTGCTATATTTTATGCGTTTTATGTTATACAAATTAAAACGGCAAGGTAAATTCAGGAAATCTGTACTAGATAATGGGCAAGTGTCCAATGATTACTGTAACGCATATTATATATGTATATTATATATAAACTAAAAAAATGAAAGGTGAGTTCACTATGAAAATTTTAGCTGGTAGTGTTGCCAAAGTCTTCACTCTTCCTGGTTCAGTCATGAGGATATAAGCATTCATTATTATAACTGCAATTTTGAACATTTGGTTTACTTGAATGAATGGTTCTAAACCTCACCAACATGTTCGTGTCCTGCAGATACTATACCTGTTGTATTTTTTAAAACTGTTTGTTTGCTATGCATTTTGTTTTGAGATGTACATCCTCTTCCTGCAGTAGATTGTAGTATCTGCACCAACTGGATTGTCTAATACAGATATGTTTTTCTGATTGAAAGATAAGTATTCAGTAATCAATCTCTCTCCCTCAGAAAATGTATTATTTTGGTGAAGCACATGATATGTTGCACAAGAGATTGGACCTTATAGTTATGTTCCATAAAACATGGAACTTAAATGTTTGATATATGATTGAAGAAACTGCAGGAGTGTCATTAAAGTATTTTAGGCCAGATAAATTTGTTGGTTATTCATGCAGTTTGGTAAATGGGAATTGCCACCATCTTCAAGTGTAATGTAACAGCCGTTGGTGTGATCTTGAGGTATGCGCAAGTATTGGTCATTGCAGAACTGCTGTCGGCCCATGCTAAGTCATAAAGGCCTTAAGATTGTGCCAGATCATGTGTGCCTCATGGAAGCTGCGTTGGCTGCATATGGTGTTTCCTCATATGGGCATAGATGAATAGTACTAGTCACCTGTAACTGTAAACTCTGGATATTCTTCAGCTGTCAAAGTGGAACATGGTAGTGAAACGTTGCATACCACAGAGACTGGGAATCCTGACTTCACCACCCATATTACAGAAGTGGTAAATCTTTTAAATAAATTCCTCAACATGTTAAGCATGCTAAGTGGTAATGAAGGAGTTGGCTTTCGAGCTGATATGGTTGTTTGTGGGAACATATAGGAGACATACTGACCTTTGTAGTATTAAGTTTGTCAGGTAATGCTGAGCTATGTCTGGATTCACTATTAATGCCCTGATCATGGGGTATGAATGGAATCTATAGTTTATAACACGAACACTCTCAGCAGTTTGGTTGGTCTGTTTGACAGTTATCACTCCTGAACAACAGATTTCATGAGATGTTACACGAGATGAATGCACTTGTGAGGTAATAGCCACCTGTGTATTATTTAGAAAGTAGTAGGAGAACTTTCAGTCAATAAAATCAGCAGAATCCCTGGAATGGCTCACTTCTAACTGAGGTTGCTCAAGTAAGTAAAATGTTGATTACGTGATGCTGTAACTGCCGAACTACATGCCGCTCTGAATTACAGTAAGAGGGTTTTTCTTGATACCAACAAGGATAATAAGTTGATGGTGTGTGATTAAGAATACTATGAAGAGTGGATAGTTTTGTCTGAAAGACAGAACTCTCTATTCTTATATTCAGTTTTATATTCAAGTCCTTGTATGTAGCTTTATGTTTCATCCTTAAAAGGGGACTGAGTACATAGCTACTTATTTCATCTTACTAAAAGTTAAAGTACATAGCCTCAAGTGTAACATTTCTGGCAAAAGCTAGTGATATGCGGCAATTTGTTTCAACTGCCCATGAACCAAATACACAATGTACTGCTCCACCCACGCATTTGATTTGCTCTGGAAAACAATTATTTTTGTGACAATGAATGTAGGGGCTTCAAGGAGAAAAGTATAGGAAATCAAGGTTACTCAATGTACTCAGTACTCTTATGTGAAATGGACATTGAAGACCATTAAGCCACATAGTTTCTTTGTAATGAAGTCACTCCCTTTTCCTGTAATGAAGGAGACTGTTTTAAAGGTCAGTGTTCCACTCAAACAGTAAAATTTAATGAAAACAATACAATCTGCACCTGCTCAAGGAATTGCAAATCTGTACCAACAAGTACACCTAGGACAGAAAAAAGTAGCATTAGGTTGTTGTGCTGACAAGAACAACACAATCTCTCAAAGGACAGACCCAGAAAGCAAAATAATGCTTATTATAAGAGAGATTTACCATTATCACAAAAATTGAAGTGAGGTATTAACAACAGACATTAAAGGGTTGATACAAAAGTGATAGGGTATGTGCCTTAGTTCGGACTAATTGGCCAAATGATGACCATCCTATCCATGATACAGATACCAGCATGATGATGGTTCCCATATTAGTGGATTCAGGACACATACATGGGCAATGGAACTTATGGTACAGGCCCGCACCACCACCAAACAGTGGCTGTATCAGTCAATGTGCATAACAGGATTACCATGTATACCCTCCACCTGTTTTGCAAAATGGTTGAGACCAAGAGTCTCTCATTAAACTCATCTCCAGTGCTCCCCAACTTTTCATTCAATGTGGGGTTTCTGACACACACACACACACACACACACACACACACACACACACACACACACACGTATTCACATTTTCTGAATTAGCATGGTCAATGACTCTTTTTTTTCTTTTTAGCAAGAAGCTAACTTGATATAAATTCAACTGCAGTTTCTTTAATTACAATTGTAAAGTACAGTAAATTTTTGCTGATGTATTTTCTTCATCTGTATTACAGGCTGCTTGGTAGAGCTGATTTACATGCCTCTGTTCCATTCTAACAAAACTAAACTCCACCCGAACAGGCCATGAAGGCCCAACAGTATCGACCAGCAAGCCGTGTCACCCTCAGCCTGCAGGCGTCACTGGATGCGGATATGGAGGGGCATGTGGTCAGCACACTGCTCTCCTGGCCATATGTCAGTTTATGAGACCGGAGTCACTACATCTCAATTGCATAGCTACTCAGTTTGCCTCACAAGGGCTGAGTGCACCCTGTTTGCCAACAGCGCTTGGCAGACCGAATGGTCACCCATCCAAGTGCTAGCCCAGTCCGACAGCACTTGACTTCGGTGATCTGACGGTGACGGAAACTGGTGTTACCACTGTGGCAAGGCTGTTGGCTCCATTCTGATGAACATCTCTCAATAAAGACAGAAGAAAATAACAATAATAATTATTAAAAAATCCAAAGAACAGTGTTTGCGATATCATGGAGCTTGCCCTCTCAACATCTGTAGCCCGTGCAATAGGTGCCACAGTGTACAGTCTATGATGCACAGTGGATGAGCCCCAGTCGGACGTGGCACTTGCTTGGCCCATATAAAATAATAAAAAACAACATCAACAAGAATCAAATCATTATGAAAGAAAAATTAAATATAATGAATAATGGTGTATTAAAACATGGTAACTGTTAACTGTATCATATAGATACAAAACAAGCTAAATGTGGTTGTGCTAGCACTAGCTGTACAAATGTTGGTAGCAGTAATTTTGCTCCAGATATGCAATCACAAGTAATGAAGTTTGTTTAACAGTAATCGAGAGTGACCGTTTGTTTATGCAATAGATTTAGATACATGAATGAACAATGATTGTCAGTCTCATAAAAAATATCAACTATTATTTACATTATAGTTAACAATCTATATGTTGGCATTCTCTTTTTTTCTGAACAAGCACAAGTTTATATTTAACTGATCAGTAGACTGCAGATTTGTAGACCATAAAAAGTACATTTTAGGTGGCTAAAATAGACTTTTTCAGTACCTCATTTATGCTATATAAAATTTAAAATAGACCCTAAAAGTATTATGCAGAGAAACTGCATATAATGTAAAATACACAGTGTCGACATCAGCATATTACTATTCATTAAAAGCAAGGAAAATGAAAATATGCACAGTTGCTCAACAGAGCATACATTCTACCATCTTAATGTCCAAATTGCACAACACAGCAAACATCCAACCACTTTAATGTTCAAACTCATCCCAAACCTTTCAAGTTTTTCTAAGATAAAAATGCAATATCAAACACATACAGCTATATGTTGAAATATATGTAATACGTAATTTAATATGTTACAGATAAACTTGTGGTTTGAGACAAGGGCCATAGTTTGCCTCACAGAATAATTAAAACCTTTTCTAGGTTTTCCATAGAAAAACTATGGTTTTTGTCAGTCAGTATTAATTTAAAAGCCAAAAACAGGAAAACATTCTACGTCAACAGATGTGGCTGGGACATACTTGGCTTTTGGCTCATGTTGGACAGGAATGCTGCTGTGAGGGGAGCTGGATTTTCTGTTAAATATGTATGCTGCTTGCTGGTGTTCTTCTGCAAAACCTTTTACATTTTTGCTCATAATTTTTCTCCCACTTCTCCTGGCACTTCAATTAGCTTTCTTTTTGACTTAACCCAGTAAAGATATGTTCGTGTAGCTAGGTCTCCCTGAGCTTTGTAATTTGAAAATAATTCTTGGCAGAAATGTGTAGTTGGCTCTAATATATGCTAAACCCCATTGTATTTGAATGATCTTTGAGTAATGGTTTTGCTAAAGTTACAGAGGCAGCTTCCTGTGGTAGATTTTCATTTACTCTCTGGACTGCTGGGTGTAGCATTCCACTGCTGCTAACGAATGCTTCAGTGGATAACAACAGATTCAGGTTCCAAGGGACATCTGGAAATTGTTCTTTGAATGCTTATATCCTTGATGGTTCCTTAACAAAAGCTTTCTTTACAATAGAGATTGAGTAACTTGTTCTGCTATACGGTTGGTACCACATGCTACAGAAGTTAAATGCAGCTTGAAAGAATAGAAAATTTGAAGCATCTGAAATACATATATGCAGTGAAATCTGTGAAGGTCAGAAGCATCTTGTTCACATCCATGCCATTTGTATATAACATCTTCAGCATCTGAGTCCAACTTTCCAACAATCAAATTTGCCATGTACTGGACAAGTTTCCATTAACATTAATTCATATGTAAGATTCCACAATTGCTTCTCGGATTCTATACAATGCGTCTGTGTAAGCTGAATCCACATAATATTTGCTCAGTGTTGAATCTACAGGAACAGAGTGATGGCAGTACTTCTCAAGAAATCCTTTGAAAACAGGATTTTTTAGTTTTTGAAGAGAGATGTGCTGCCACAATAGTATGACACAACTCACACTTGAAATCTAATGTAATAAAGTTACAAGATGCTATACAGAAGTGCATATAAAAAGTATTGACACTTTAAGGGACAACGATGCTTAAGTTTAGCAAATAAAAGAAATAAAATAAAACCAAACATGCAGTACAGTTTAGCAGTTTTAGTTTTCCAGATATCTCATCACTGAATAGATTTTTGTTACAACTCAAGGCTTTAAAAGAATTAGAACTTGGTGCATCATTTTAAAAAAATTTTATGATTAGTCCTTCATGTATGACATTTTCACACTGCTTACTTTATATCAAAATTGAAATCTGTAACTTAAAAATTATAATAAAAGTGAACAGTTGAATCCCAGTATCTCTAGTATAATTTTAAGCAGTATTTAGAAAATATTATGCTTCAAAGATGCTCTGGTGTTGATGATGTGAGAAGAAATTCGCAATTCGAAGAAAATTCTGAAAACAGCTAGTTCCAATTCTAGTCATAAACAACAGTGGTGCCAGAGTTTCCACTCTACACAACAGGTGGAAAAATTGTATTCTGCCAGGCATGCAACAAAGAGGTTAGTTATGTTTTTAGGGTTCTTAGTTCTTCTTTCATCTTACATCAGTTCAAGACCTACGAATATTTGTGGAAACAGGCAGTTAGCCAGCAATTACAATCTTTCAATATGCAAGAATTTTATGTCACATTAAAAAAATACATATTTTGGGATTTTAAAGATAAAATAGGCAAAAATAGGTGGTAACGTGAAAGTAGGCTATTTTAGGCATTATAAAATTAACAAATTAAGTTTAATTAGTTGTGATATGCAAAAGTGCAATTTTATTTATAAGTAAGAAATCAGGAAAGGAATAGGTTTTAACCTAAAAGTCCACAGTCTACCGATCAGTCAGACGTCACCCAGAAAGATGATAGGAAAGATGAGTGGTTGGAGGAATTTTGTCTAATAAGTAGGAGACATTCTTCAAATAAGTTTCTATGTTCTGAGCCTGAACAGGAACTACATCCTGTAGTCTTTTTATGGACATTTGAAGATGCTTTCACACCAACACAGAATGTCAAAAACAAAAGCAAATTTATGAGGGCATCTAAAGGCCAAAGCTGGAGAATGCGAAGACCTTAATGTGAAGAAATTCCAGAATTGGAAGACTTTTGAGATGTAGTTTAAAGAGAAATATTGGTTTGGGGGAAAGCAGCAGAAACTAATCAGTTACTGGACCCAAGAGCACACAAACCTAAATGGGGTGGGTTCTGAAATACTTTGAATGGCACCAAACAAGAGTGAAGTTCTTAGATGAATGGTCAGTAGGTGAAGGCATGATATTTTCATTTCTCCTATGTTTTCAGATTCCTCCAACTTTACTGTGAGGAGATTTTGGGATCTCTTGCATGTTGTGAGGTGCTGTGGGCCCAGACTCGTATTGGACGATAATGGTCGACATCATAGAGCATGTGAAGATAGTAACTGTTCCGAAAGAACAGATACCAGTGATGGTAATGCAGCTTCTCTAGAAAGAAATGATAATTAATTGAAACTGTCAGTTGCCGACAGCGGTTGTTGATATACCTCAATGGGGACAGATGAAAATGTGTGCCCTGACCGGTACTCGAACCCAGGATATCCTGCTTACATGGCAGACGCTCTATCCATCTGAGCCACCAAGGGCACAGAGGATAGCGCAATTGCAGGGACTTACCCCTGCATGCCAACTAGCTCTGCAGATGACGAAGAAATTGAAGAAATGTATGATGAAATAAAAGAAATTATTCAGACAGTGAAGGGAGACGAAAATTTAATAGTCATTGGTGACTGGAATTCGAGTGTTGGAAAAGGGAGAGAAGGAAACGTAGTAGGTGAATGTGGATTGGGGCTAAGAAATGAAAGAGGAAGCCGCCTGGTAGAATTTCGCACAGAGCACAACTTAATCATAGCTAACACTTGGTTTAAGAATCATGATAGAAGGTTGTATACATGGAAGAACCCTGGAGACACTAAGAGGTATCAGATAGATTATATAATGGTAAGACAGAGATTTAGGAACAAGGTTTTAAATTGTAAGACATTTCCAGGGGCAGATGTGGACTCTGACCACAATCTATTGGTTATGACCTGTAGATTAAAACAGAAGAAACTGCAAAAAGGTGGGAACTGGATAAACTGGAAGAACCAGAGGTTGTACAGAGTTTCAGGGAGAGCATAAGGGAACAATTGACAGGAATGGGGGAAAGAAATACAGTAGAAGAAGAATGGGTAGCTTTGAGGGATGAAGTAGTGAAGGCAGCAGAGGATCAAGTAGGTAAAAAGACGAGGGCTAGTAGAAATCTGTGGGTAACAGAAGAAATATTGAATTTAATTGATGAAAGAAGAAAATATAAAAATTCAGTAAATGAAGCAGGCAAAAAAGAATACAAACGTCTCAAAAATGAGATCGACAGGAAGTGCAAAATGGCTAAGCAGGAATGGCTAGAGGACAAATGTAAGGATGTAGAGGCGTATCTCACTAGGGGTAAGATAGATACAGCCTACAGGAAAATTAAAGAGACCTTTGGAGAAAAGAGAGCCACTTGCATGAATATCAAGAGCTCAGATGGAAACCCAGTTCTAAGCAAAGAAGGGAAAGCAGAAAGGTGGAAGGAGTATATAGAGGGTCTATACAAGGGCGATGCACTTGAGGACAATATGAAGATGAAATGGGAGATACGATACTGCGTGAAGAGTTTGACAGAGCACTGAAAGCCCTGAGTCGAAACAAGGCCCCCGGAGTAGACAACATTCCATTGGAACTACTGACGGCCTTGGGAGAGCCAGTCCTGACAAAACTCTACCATCTGGTGAGCAAGATGTATGAAACAGGCGAAATACCCTCAGACTTCAAGAAGAATATAATAATTCCAATCCCAAAGAAAGTAGGTGTTGACAGATGTGAAAATTACCGAACAATCAGTTAAATAAGCCACAGCTGCAAAATACTAACACGAATTCTTTACAGACGAATGGAAAAACTAGTAGAAGCCGACCTCGGGGAAGATCAGTTTGGATTCCGTAGAAATACTGGAACACGTAAGACAATACTGACCTTACGACTTACCTTAGAAGAAAGATTAAGGAAAGGCAAACCTATGTTTCTAGCATTTGTAGACTTAGAGAAAGCTTTTGACAATGTTGACTGGAATACTGTCTTTCAAATTCTAAAGGTGGCAGGGGTAAAATACAGGGAGCGAAAGGCTATTTACAATTTGTACAGAAACCAGATGGCAGTTATAAGAGTCGAGGGACATGAAAGGGAAGCAGTGGTTGGGAAGGGAGTGAGACAGGGTTGTAGCCTCTCCCCGATGTTATTCAATCTGTATATTGAGCAAGCAGTAAAGGAAACAAAAGAAAAATTCGGGGTAGGTATTAAAATCCATGGAGAAGAAATAAAAACTTTGAGGTTCGCCGATGACATTGTAATTCTGTCAGAGACAGCAAAGGACTTGGAAGAGCAGTTGAACGGAATGGATGGTGTCTTGAAGGGAGGATATAAGATGAACATAAACAAAAAGAAAACAAGAATAATGGAATGTAGTCGAATTAAGTCTGGTGATGTTGAGGGTATTAGATTAGGAAATGAGACACTTAAAGTAGTAAAGGAGTTTTGCTATTTGGGGAGCAAAATAACTGATGATGGTCGAAGTAGAGAGGATATAAAATGTAGACTGGCAATGGCAAGGAAAGCGTTTCTGAAGAAGAGAAATTTGTTAACATCGAGTATAGATTTAAGTGTCAGGAAGTCATTTCTGAAAGTATTCGTATGGAGTGTAGCCATGTATGGAAGTGAAACATGAACGGTAAATAGTTTGGACAAGAAGAGAATAGAAGCTTTCGAAATGTGGTGCTACAGAAGAATGCTGAAGATTAGATGGGTAGATCACATAACTAATGAGGAAGTATTGAATAGGATTGGGGAGAAGAGAAGTTTGTGGCACAACTTGACCAGAAGAAGGGATCGGTTGGTAGGACATGTTCTGAGGCATCAAGGGATCACCAATTTAGTATTGGAGGGCAGCGTGGAGCGTAAAAATCGAAGGGGGAGACCAAGAGATGAATACACTAAGCTGATTCAGAAGGATGTAGGTTGCAGTAGGTACTGGGAGATGAAGAAGCTTGCACAGGATAGAGTAGCATGGAGAGCTGCATCAAACCAGTCTCAGGACTGAAGACCACCACAACAACAACCCCTGCATGCTTCCCGTGAGATCCACGTTCCCAACTGTCCAAAACCTACAATCGTAATGTTCCTAAAGGATATTTGCCCATTCACTCATTATTCATGCCAACTAAGGTGACGATTCCTGTGAGAGTTCGGGCAAAGTGTGTGCATTCGCATAGAAGGAGGTTCATGGCTGGGTAGCCTTTAACTATATGAAGATAGTAACTGTTCCGAAAGAACAGATACCAATGATGACCATGATAATTAATTGAAACCCTCAGCTGCCGACAGTTGTTGTTGATATACCTCAGTGGGGACAGCTGAAAATGTGTGCCCCGACCGGGACTCGAACCCGGGATCTCCTGCTTTCATGGCAGACGCTCTATCCATGTGAGCCATCGAGGGCATACAGGATAGCGTGACTGCAGGGACTTATTCCCTGCACAATTCCCATGAGATCCACATTCCCAACTGCCCACAACCTACATTTGTGATGTTCCTAAGGATTAGAGAAGCTGCATGATCATCACTGGTATCTGTTCTTTCGGAACAATTACTATCTTCGTATAGTTAAAGGCTACCCAACCATTGACCTTCTTCTGTGCGAATGTGAACACTTTGCCTGAACTCTTACGGAAATTGTCACCTTAGTTGGCGCGAGTAATGAGTGAATGGGCAAATATCCTGTAGGAACATTACGAATGTAGGTTGTGGACAGTTGGGAATGTGGGTCTCACAGGAAGCGTGCAAGGGTTAAGTCCTTGCAGTCACCCTTCCCTCTGCGCCCTCGGTGGCTCAGATGGATAGAGCGTGTGCCATGTAAGCCGGAGATCCCGGGTTCGAGTTCCGGTTGGGGCACACATTTTCAGCTGTCTCCATTGAGATATATCAACACCACCTGTCGGCAGCTGAGGGTTTTGATTAATTATCATTTCTTTCTAGAGGAGCTGCTTTGTCATCATTGGTATCAGTTCTTTCGGAACAATTACTATCTTCATATTGTCGCAGAAGAGGCTGAGTAGTAGCGTGGTGTAGTGGTTATGATACTAAACTGTTGAATGTAGGGTCGTGAGTTTGAAACTCACCTGGATTGTACCATTTTAATTTCTATATTAGATTCGAGTACATTCTAGAAGTGTTCACAGATGTCAAGACTCGTTGTACTGGAATGTTCTGTAGCTTTATATATACTGTATGTGTTCTGGCCGGAGGCAGTTGGCTCCGTGCTCTTGTATGTGCAAGTGCTGAATAAACCTTCGTTAAGTGAAGTTAGTTTTCGTCATTCATCTAATCACACCTTCTTCTATGTGTCATTATTCTGGTGGAGACGCTGTGTATTGGAACTTGTGATAGTGCACATTATCGACAACACAGTGGGTCCCATCAGGTCACGACAGAGTTTGAGCCATATTCAACAGATTGCAATCTATCGGAGACAGAAGAAGAAGAGGACGTTATGATGACGGCAACTGTGTGCCACCACATGAGACGTCCTTACAGGTTCTCTGGTGATGATGGCCAAGATCCAAACAAGTGGCTGAAGGTGTATGAGCGTATAGCCAAATTTAACAAATGAGATGACACCATGTGTTTGGCTAATGTATTTTTCTACTTGGAGGGCACTGCCAAGCAATGGTATGAGAATAATGAGGAGAAGCTCACAAGCTGGGAAATATTCGATGCGGAACTGTGCAAGTATTTCGGCGACACACGACAGAAGTGCAAGGCTGAACATAAATTAAAGTGCAAGACACAGTGCCCAGGAGAAACTACAGCATCCTACATTAAAGACGTCTCAGAGCTGTGTAAAATAGTGGATCCTAGAATGGAGGAGAAGCATAAGTTTGCACATCTCATGAAGAGGGTTGCTGAGGACATGTATCAGGCCCTACTCCTGAAGGAGGTTTTCACAGCAGACAACTTCATAAAATGGTACCAGTGTATCGAGACAGTGCATCAAAAAAGAATTACATGCAAGAAGTTTGAACGGCTTCCAAACGTCGTATCAATGTCTGTGATGGAGGAAGCAACTGATTTCACACGTATTCTCCGTCAGATAGTGTGAGAGGAAGTTCAGAAGGCACTCGGATTGCACGGCGAGCAAAAAACGGAGACGCTTCAAGAGGTCATAAGGGAGGAAGTGGAACTGACATTGAACCCAATCTCTCGTCCTTCATTTCCCTCTAAAATGGTGAAAAAGTCGAGACCCAGGCAGAGTTACGTTCCTACAATGCTGCATGAGGAACCTGTTTCGGTACCAAGGAAGACTGATGTCTGGAGGACCCAGGATAACCAACCAGTATGTTTCTACTGTGGACTCCCGGGACATGTTGTGCACTATTGTCGAGAAAGGTGGCGGATATTTGATGGCACCCGTGCCAGAAGACAGCAGACTGATCTTAGCTGATGCCAACTCCGGGATGACGAAGATGAACAAAAAGATGTGGGTGGAGGACGACGTAGGTCACCATTGCCGCAAGCTAGTCGCTGTAGAAGACACTCCCCAACAGCCGATCAAGGTCTGCATCGCTGTTTAGAAGCTCTAGCCGATCACCAGCCGCCACAACCTGGAAAACTAAAGGGTGCGACCTTCCTTGGAGGTGAGGCCTCCGAAGAGAAAGATCCTCTGCCACCGATCACTACAAAAATGACAGGAAACTACATCGATATCCTCATGGATGGATGATCAGCCCATGCTCTTGTGGACTCTGGAGCATCACAGTCAGTCATTTCGGAGAAGTATCGTCGCCAGTTGCAGAAAACCATATTCATCGATAGCAAAACATCTCTGCTGAAGATGGCTAATGGGAAATATGTAAAACCTACAGCAAGATGTACCATTCGTGTGGGTACAAGTGGCCATACACAGCCATTAGAATGCATCATCGTACAAGAATATAGTCATGACGTCATTCTCGGATGGGGCTTTTTGAAAGCTTCTCAGGCAATTATTGATTGTGGTCACTCGAAGATTATGCTAGATGAGATGAGATACTGTGGATGGAAAGATGCACATCCGAGTGTGTTGAGACTGTGTGGTGGATGAAGTGATCATTCCTGCAGTCAGCGCTAGAAAGATAACTGTCACGTGTTATGCCACGCGTCAACCCATGGATCTTGTAGTGGAATGTGAGAGAAGCATACCACTGAAGAATAACTTGGTCATCCCAGCCTCTGTTGTCTCGTTTAAGAATGGATTCGGTGAATTGTGGATAGTTAACTATCGCTGAGAACTGCAGATCCTTCCAAGATGCATGTGCGTATCAGCAGCTGAGCCGTTAATTGAAGAATGTCTGAGAAACCTCCCATGCCGAGTCTGTGGGTGAAATTAGTGCTACCACTATGAGACAAGATCTTCTAGCTCGACTATCACCAGAACTCACCAAGGAACAACAGAAGAAGCTACTTGCCGTTCTTCAAGAGGTCTCTAAATGCTTTGATCCACAGGTGAAGAGCACATTAGACAAATCGATGGTGAAGCAGCGGATTAGCACTGGAGACCATCAACCAATAAGCCAGAAAGCATACTGTGTGATTAATTTGCGACGAGGTAGAGAAAATGATGATTAATGACATCATTCAGCCTTCGCAGAGCCCATGATCATCACCAGTGACAGAATGGACAGACACCAGGACTCAGTGCCTGGACCAGGGCCGTGCTGCATTGTCCCACAACCGGCCACACTGAATACCCCCACCATGAACATAGCACCTTCTTCTGGAGATGGGTGGTTGGCCTGCACAAAGAAGAGGTCATCAGTCCAGCAGCTATACATATATGCAGAACACAGCATCCCAACACTTCGCCTGAAGGTGACGGGTATGAATTCATTGAAACATTGCGACAAGACAATGCTGTCACTCAATTGATCACCTGGCAAGATTTTATCATGCTGAAGATTGTGTTGATAAGTGGCTGAATGAGGAAAACTGTGAGATAAATGAAACTGTAACAGTGAAGAAGAAGGCATAGGAGCAGAAAGCATGAAGATTTCTCGCACTGCTGGTTCTAAAGCTGTAGATGTCTTCCTGGAGTACATTATGCAACAACCAAATACATGTCACACCAATTTAGGGATTGTAAAGTGGTTGTGAGATAAAGCCACCATCATGTGTCATCATTGCAACAACTAAAAATTCGGGATGTTTTATAGTGAGTGATACTTCTTTATATGTACACATTGGAGGACTAAGTTTTCTATGCGAATGACTCTGTCTTTGTATTTAATAAAGTATAGTACCTGTGTGTTTAAACTAAATGTCTGTGACTCTTAGTAATCTGGAACTTCTTCTAATCAGGCACCAATATGTGCAAAGGAAGATTGGATTAGTGAAAGTGTACTGTATTTTTTTTTTGCCCCATTGTTCAGAACTCTGTGTAACCCCTTCCTTCATAGTCTCCCTGTGTTGTTTCTGTATCTGTATATGATGCTTGTTGTTTCTTCAGAGTCCAACTGTAATCTCTAACCTATTGACTACTAGATATATTTATTAATAGTTCTGTGGAATTTTTGTCTTTTGTGTTATTCTACTGTTAAGCCTGGCTCACTGCTTGGCATGGTGTCAGTTCCAGAGTTGGTACTTTTTTCCTTCCCTATGACCTTCATTCGTTTTCCCCTTGCCGGCCGCGGTGGTCTAGCGGTTCTGGCGCTGCAGTCCGGACCCGCGGGACTGCTACGGTCGCAGGTTCGAATCCTGCCTCGGGCATGGATGTGTGTGATGTCCTTAGGTTAGTTAGGTTTAAGTAGTTCTAAGTTCTAGGGGACTTATGACCTAAGATGTTGAGTCCCATAGTGCTCAGAGCCATTTGAACCAACCATTTTCCCCTTTCTTTATGCTATTTCCATTTTTTGTCCTGGATGAAGGAGGTATAAGAAAATACAGAGATTCAATGATATTTTTAAATTTGTTTAAAGTGTACCATTCAATTTCTTGTGTTGACAAGTCCAAATACATTACATACTACTTCATGAATGTTCAATGTTAATTATTTGTATTCCAGTGGACATCTGATGGCAAGCAGCTTTTGTGTCAGAGCAGTGGCTCTGTAAATGTTCTAAATGTTGAGGATTGTCGTGTTGTGCCCATTATTGGAGAGTCAGTAGAGGATGAAGATGAGGATCCCATTACAGCTCTGACACTTAGTTCAGATAATGAGGTACTTGTAACAAGTCACCGAAGTGGGTTGTTCAAACAGTGGAAGTGGAAAGGTATGTATGTGTTTACCTAACTTGCATGTTTTATTCTGCAATGAGATAGACCACAGGAAAGTAGCAGAGAACTTCCAGGTTTTTATTGTTTTCTGTTTTGAGTTTTCTGTAATCTCAGTTTTGGTTTACCATATTTCTGTTTACGTTTTTCCGTGATCTAGGTTTTGGTCTTTATGTAATTTTGTTGCACCACTACAGTTGAGATGTAATGTTCTAATTCTAATGGGGAACAACTGCGAAGAGAGGGGTCAAGAATTTATAAATGACAATAGCAAACTACCTGCAGTGGGGTGTGACACTGACAGTGTGCAGCTGCACATGTTGCCTACTATTACAGCTGAAGTTGTGTTCCACGCTGATGAAATTCTGAATTTCATTAATTAACTGTACTCATTATACAAACTTAACCAGTTTTGCTGCCCTAACCAATTGCCTTTTTGGCAAAGTGTTCTACAAAGCAGCATAAGAATTCATCTGTCTTTTCTACAGTAAATTATAACAATATATATGGTGAGTAGCAATTTTCCTTTTCATAATATTGTTACATTCCATTCTGGATTTTCTACAGTAAATTATCTTTTTTCTAACCCAATTTCAGTGGCAGTCACTCTGGTCATCATCATCATCATCATCTCTTCTTTTAGAATCAGTACAGGTTCTCCAAGTACTGATTATGCTACATTCCTTTCTAGCTGCTGTACCGTCCTCACTGCCCACTGCACTAGATCCTATAATACACTGTTGTATATTACTTACCATATGATACGGTGGGTTTTGAAATACATCTATGGCATTATGCTGATCCTGAGCTTGCAAATTAAGCGAAATTAGCTACAGTCACAAATTACAAAACGTTAGCTTAGGATAAATGTAATATTATTTAATTAGTTTTCTCTCACAGTTGCAAACATAGTCCTTAGTGATGACTAGTTTTGAATGAATTCATTCATTTTTGGGCCATTGGCTGCATCTTTATCATATGATTGTCAAATAATTCCAATGTTGTATATAAAAGTTTTGTCCTGTTCTTACGGTGTACATTTGAACTCCCTGTCAAAAGTACAACTGATTTCCATATACCAGATCAACTTAACGTTTGCACCTGGTGTATGAAAGTTAACTGTTATAGTGGTGCGGTATTAATGTTGTTTTAAGGTGGCCTTTTCGGTTTGCACTCATTTCTGTTTTGACACTTTTTATTTTTATTTGTTTTCTATATGCGTCATTGTCATCCACTATTGAGTTATAAGCTATTACATATTTAAATGACAGACTTATTATCAAGTTTAATTTACTGCCACTGATTGCAGGTTTTGGGCCCAAGTGCATAAGTTTTCGTTACTGGCATACTGTTGGTGGGACATGGGGGAACAGTCGGTGCATGAGTGCTTAAGTTGTCTGGATGGGACAAGTGGACAGCGTGGAAATTCAAAATTGAAGTGATATTCAGAGGAAAATGCTTTGTAGATGTTGTCAGTGGTGTAGCTATTAAGCCTCCAATGAGAAAGAAGGTGAGGCAAAGACATGGCTGGAAAAGGACTCAGAGGTGCAGGAACTTACTGTGACGTGGATGAAGGTAATGCAACTCACTCACCTACTCTCGTGTAAAATGTCAGCTGACGTGGGGGCTAAACTAAAAACTATGCGTGAGAGTGAGTCCGTGGCAAGCATTCAACTACTTCTGTAATACAATGTAAAAATAAAGTGAGAGAGAAATGAGAAGCTGCGAGTATTGTAAGGAAAGCGGTCATCTGATGTGAGATTGCAGATTGTTGAAGTACAAGGAAGGCAAAAAGGCTCATGTTGTAAGTCAGTGAGTTGACCCAGATGATGGTTTGTGGATACAGGTGTTAGTGAGCACATGTGGAATAGGAGAGAATTGTTTAAGAATAAGAAACTGGACTGTGTGTGAAGCTCATTGCAGGTTGCTGTGGTTGATGGGAAACTTCTTGATGTGATTAGTGTGGTACTACAGAACTGTATGCACAGAGTGGGGTTTAGTTTATCAAAACATTCCCTTGTAGAGTGCTTTATGTGTCCAAACTGAAATTCAATCTGCTTTCAGGAGGAACTGAGTTGGACAAAGGTATATGTTTAGTATCATACAAGGAACAGTGTGAATTCATGAACAGTAAAAGTGAAGTTCATGCATTATCCAAATGTGTGAATAAAATGTGTTGTATGTTTTTTCCTTAAACGGAACACAATAAGTACTGTCAATGGTTATTTTGACATGCACAGATAAAATGCACTCTAACAAATGCATTATTAACAAACTAGAGACTTCTCACTGCTCAATGTTGATATTGCATGTGAGTTAAGAAATTTGGTCTGTTAAATTTGCCTAAACGTGTTGAAAGCTTGAGTGTGTGGCAGTTGCATAAAAAATTGTGCCATCAGAGCATTACGCATGTGAGAGAGTTATTTTTATGTAAAGGAGTGGCTTCATTGCTGACTTTGTCGCCTGTGAAGAGTATCTGGCAGGTAAACATCATCACTTGCCTTTCCCCATCAGTCCATCAGGAGCTAATGCCTGCCTTGAACTGGTTCATGCAAATGTCTGTGGATCGATGTAGACGCATTGACTTGGAGGAGTGACATATTTTTTGCTTTCGAAGGATGACTACTCAGGTTATTGCAAAGTTTTCTTTATGAAACAAAAGGATGTGTGTGTGTGTGTGTGTGTGTGTGTGTGTGTGTGTGTGTGTGTGTGTTTTATACTCTAACTCAGCAAAGGATAACTGTGAAAACTAGCAAGTTTTCTTTCTTTTGTGTATGCCTGTCGCCAGCTCAGCACTTCTGCTTTTTAGTGAGTGATCTTCTTTGATCCAAAAGTATTTACATTGTACGGGAACTTTCCTATAACGAAAATAGCAATAAAACATACATTGACAGTCTGCTGGTCGTTTCAACTTCTCAGAGTGAAATATACGATAAAGTTGTTAATAAGTGATAACTTCAAAATAAAGGTAACTTTAGAATGAAGGATTTAGGACTGAGTGGGTACTCTTTGAAATGAATATTGTTCAAAATTAAATGGCAGGAACTATTACTATTTGTCAAAGTTCCTGTCTTGAAAAAGTAGTAGAAGTTTTTGGTGTGCTTGAACGTAAATCTGTCTCGACTCCTATAGAGGAAAATTTTGAGCACATTGTGTTTAAACAAGAAAAATCTGAAAATGGAGACAGTCAGAAAAGATGTAGAAAATTAGGGTCGTTGCCGTATGCCATGATAGGTTCCAGACTTGATATTTGTGTAGCATTAAGTATTCTAAGCAGGTACCTATTAATGTGAGTCTGGATTTGTGGAATGCTTTGAAAGCATGTTTGATCAGTAATTTGTATTATAGTCTTTCTGGCAGAAAAAGAGCTGTTGTACTTTATGAAGATAATATGCCAGTAATAAGCCTTTGCAAGAGCCCATGGTTCCATCACAGACTTAAGCATACAAATGTCAAAATTTTGTTTGTTAGGAAGTAACTTTGTGCTCAGAAAGTTGTGTTAAAGCACATTAGCACAGATGAGCACGTTCAATTAACATTGAGGGAGGGGGGTGGGGGGAGGTGTTGTGGTACAGTGTTAATGTTGTTTTAAGGTGGCTTCTTTTAGTTTGTTAACTTCCATTCTAGGATACTTTTTGTTTTTATTTAGTCTCTGTGCGTCTCCCTGTTGTCTGCCATTGAGTTGTAAGCTATAACATGTTTAAATAAACTCTATACAAGCAGATTTATTATTGGGCTTTCTTTACTGACCCTGATTACAAGTTGTGACAAGGGCAGACAACATGTGTACTGTAAGAAGAGAACAAATTTTGCCATATTTTACAGGCTGTAATATACACCTTAATTTTTAAGCAATTAAAAAAAATACATTTTTACCATTTTTATTATTAGATTGTAAAACCAGTCTAAAAATACTTAGTTTATAAAACCAAACTGACCTTTAAAATCCCTGAAAATCGTCATTTCTACTGTCTTCTTCCTCTTCATCATCGTCGTCATTGTCTTCATGTATAAGGTGGTCTTCTGTTCCTTCGAGAGTGTTACTTATGCTGCACTTCTTGAAAGATTTAACAATAATGTCTTCTCTCACTCTAGACAACGACTGTTTCATCCACTGACACACTTGTTTGATTGCAGGCTGTTTTAAAGCTCCCTTCGATGTGAATTCATGTTGGGTTTCAGCCATCATCCATTTGTTCCATTCCTCTCTCGTAAACACTTCAAATGGTTTATCTAAAGAGACATCAAGACGTTGCAGTCCACTGACACACTTGTTTGATTGTTGGTCATTTTAAAGATCCTTTCGATGTGAATTCATGTTGGGTTTCAGCTATCATCCATTTGTTCCATTCCTCTCTTGTAAACACTTCAAATGGTTTATTTATTGAGACATCAAGAGGTTACAGTTGTGAAGTAAGTCCTCTGGGAACAACAGTAATCTCTGTGTTTCCCAGTCTTAATTTCATTTCCATAGAATTTTTCAAATGATTACTAAACTGATCTTGCACAAGAAGAGAACTCTTCCTCAATAAAGCACCGTTCCTTCCCTCCCACACTCTGTTAATCCATAATTTCATACCACCCTTGCCCATCTAACCCTTATCATGTATGTGAACAACAACACCTGGTGGTATTTCAGGAGGTTTTGGCATTGTTTTGTACTTGAAAATGATCATTGAATTAAGCACAACATAAAAGGTCAACAGTGTAGTGCATTTTTTCATGTCCACTTGTTTTTATAGTTACAATTTTAGCACGTTTCATGGCAACACTTATGTTACTCGGCACATCAGATGTCCGAGGAGTTTTGTCAGTATTCTCTATTTGGCTTAGTTCCACACTTTTTACCTTCAATGTTGAATAATAAAGTGATGGAGAGAGAATATTTTCTCTTATACTATTGTGGCATTTTCTGAGATATTTTGGTTTTGGTTCACATGCTAAGTCTATGATGCTTCATAAATCTGTAGCACCAACCAACTCCACCCTTAAAGTCTGTTAAGTTCCACTGTAGCACCAGCTTATGAGCACATCTTTGAATCATTTTTGTATTAATTCCAATGCCATTTTGGAGGTGTCCTTCAATCCATTTCTACATCTACATCTACATCCATACTCCGCAAGCCACCTGACGGTGTGTGGCGGAGGGTACCTTGAGTACCTCTATCGGTTCTCCCTTCTGTTCCAGTCTCGTATTGTTCGTGGAAAGAAGGATTGTCGGTATGCCTCTGTGTGGGCTCTAATCTCTCTGATTTTATCCTCATGGTCTCTTCGCGAGATATACGTAGGAGGGAGCAATATACTGCTTGACTCTTCGGTGAAGGTATGTTCTCGAAACTTTGACAAAAGCCCGTACCGAGCTACTGAGCATCTCTTCTGCAGAGTCTTCCACTGGAGTTCATCTATCATCTCCGTAACGCTTTCGCGATTACTAAATGATCCTGTAACGAAGCGCGCTGCTCTCTGTTGGATCTTCTCTATCTCTTCTATCAACCCTATCTGGTACGAATCCCACACTGCTGAGCAGTATTCAAGCAGTGGGCGAACAAGCGTACTGTAATCTACTTCCTTTGTTTTCGGATTGCATTTCCTTAGGATTCTTCCAATGAATCTCAGTCTGGCATCTGCCCTACCGACGATCAACATTATATGATCATTCCATTTTAAATCACTCCTAATGCGTACTCCCTGATAATTTATGGTATTAACTGCTTCCAGTTGCTGACGTGCTATTTTGTAGCTAAATGATAAAGGATCTATCTTTCTGTGTATTCGCAGCACATTACACTTGTCTACATTGAGATTCAATTGCCATTCACTGCACCATGTGTCAATTCGCTGCAGATCCTCCTTCATTTCAGTACAATTTTCCATTGTTACAACCTCTCGATACACCACAGCATCATCTGCAAAAAGCCTCAGTGAACTTCCGATGTCATCCACCAGGTCATTTATGTATATTGTGAATAGCAACGGTCCTATGACACTCCCCTGCGGCACACCTGAAATCACTCTTACTTTGGAAGACTTCTCTCCATTGAGAATGACATGCTGCGTCCTGTTATCTAGGAACTCCTCAATCCAATCACACAATTGGTCTGATAGTCCATATGCTCTTACTTTGTTCATTAAACTACTGTGGGGAACTGTATCGAACGCCTTGCGGAAGTCAAGAAACACGGCATCTACATGTGAACCCGTGTCTATGGCCCTCTGAGTCTCGTGGACGAATAGCACGAGCTGGGTTTCACATGACCGTCTTTTTCGAAACCCATGGTGATTCCTACAGAGTAGATTTCTAGTCTCCAGAAAAGTCATTATACTCGAACACAATACGTGTTCCAAAATTCTACAACTGCTCGACGTTAGAGATATAGGTCTATAGTTCTGCACATCTGTTCGACGTCCCTTCTTGAAAACGGGGATGACCTGTGCCCTTTTCCAATCCTTTGGAACGCTACGCTCTTCTAGAGACCTACGGTACACCGCTGCAATAATACATCATCTTCCAGTTTTGCCATTTGCATTCAGTCCTCTATTTGCACACTTCCTCTTTCTCATTTTTTTCAGTTCTTCTTTTCCAGCCCACGAATCACGAATGGTTTTTTCTGTTAGTGGAGAGCCGAAATGCAGATCAGCTGCTCTGTTTCCGTGATCTTATTCATATGCTATTACTTTCAATTTATAGCCACCATAATGTGAATACCTTGTATCTTTTTCTGTTACAAAACTAGCTATTAACAAAATTATTGTACTGTTACCAGTAACACAAATGACTTTCAATTCAAGTTCACTAACACCGTAGATTGCAGTGACGCATTGTCAGCTAGACAGTGTTCTGGGTTTGTGATGTTGGAGTGGGAGGGACACAGTATAAGCAAGCTTGTGAATCTCACCAACTCATGTTCATTGCATCGGTGCACTGCTGCTGCCAGTTGAATCAAGAGGTAGATTTCCCATTACACTGGAAATATTTTACAATCACATGATAAAGACACGGACAGGTATTCGAAAATGAGTAGATTTCTTGACAGTAGCCACCATTGAAGTATATGTATGCAACTGTGATATGAAACTAAATAATTATTATAACAACACAATCTTGGAATTACACATATCCAATTACATATGTAATAGTGTATGTCAATGGTTTGTTTTATGTAAATTCCATCTTGTGTGATTTTTGTAATTACGATGTTTATAATGTCTGTTTGAAATTACAGTAGGGAGCAAATCACGTTTTCACATCCCATATTTAATCAGGGAAATTTATGTAAAACTTGGGAAGCTTCACATGCTATTAGAGTGAGAAGATGGGATGATATGCGGTAGTAATAGGCAGTGTAGCACATGATGCAACAACCAGCACTGCCTCATCTGTTTGTAGTATGGAACATTTTGAATTGATCATCATGTTATTTTTTGGTATAGTCACAATTCTTACCCGTTTAGTGATGATTACGGGTTGTTGTTGTTGTTGTTGTTGTTGTTGTCTTCAGTCCTAAGACTGGTTTGATGCAGCTCTCCATGCTAATCTATCCTGTACAAGCTCCTTCATCTCCCAGTACCTACTGCAACCTACATCCTTCTGAATCTGCTTAGTGTATTCATCTGTTGGTCTCCCTCTACGATTTTTACCCTCCACACTGCCCTCCAATGCTAAACTGGTGATCCCTTGATGTCTCAGGACATGTCCTACCAACCGATCCCTTCTTCTGGTCAAGTTGTGCCACAAACTCCTCTTCTCCCCAATCCTATTCAATACCTCCTCATTAGTTACGTGATCTACCCACCTAATCTTCAACATTCTTCTGTAGCACCACATTTCGAAAGTTTCTATTCTCTTCTTGTCCAAACTATTTATTGTCCATGTTTCACTTCCATACATGACTACACTCCATACAAATACTTTCAGAAACGACTTCCTGACACTTAAATCTATACTCGATGTTAACAAATTTCTCTTCTTCAGAAACGCTTTCCTTGTCATTGCCAGTCTACATTTTATATCCTCTCTACTTCGACCATCATCAGTTATTTTGCTCCCCAAATAGCAAAACTCCTTTACTGCTTTAAGTGTCTCATTTCCTAATCTAATTCCCTCAGCATCACCCGACTTAATTCGTCTACATTCCATTATCCTCATTTTGCTTTTGTTGATGTTCATCTTATATCCTCCTTTCAAGACACTATCCATTCCGTTCAGCTGCTCTTCCAGGTTCTTTGCTGTCTCTGACAGAATTACAATGTCATCGGCGAACCTCAAAGTTTTTATTTCTTCTCCATGGATTTTAATACCTACTCTAAATTTTTCTTTTGTTTCCTTTGCTGCTTGCTCAATATACAGATTGAATAACATCGGGGAGAGGCTACAACCTTGTCTCACTCCCTTCCCAACCACTGCTTCCCTTTCATGCCCCTTGACTCTTATAACTGCCATCTGGTTTCTGTACAAATTGTAAATAGCCTTTCGCTCCCTGTATTTGACCCCTGCCACCTTTAGAATTTGAAAGAGAGTACTCCAGTCAACATGGTCAAAAGCTTTCTCTAAGTCTACAAATGCTAGAAACATAGGTTTGCCTTTCCTTAATCTTTCTTCTAAGATAAGTCGTAAGGTCAGTATTGCCTCCCGTGTTCCAGTATTTCTACGGAATCCAAACTGATCTTCCCCGAGGTCAGCTTCTACTAGTTTTTCCATTCGTCTGTAAAGAATTCGTGTTAGTATTTTGCAGCTGTGGCTTATTAAACTGATTGTTCGGTAATTTTCACATCTGTCAACACCTGCTTTCTTTGGGATTGGAATTATTATATTCTTCTTGAAGTCTGAGGGTATTTCGCCTGTTTCATACATCTTGCTCACCAGATGGTAGAGTTTTGTCAGGACTGGCTCTCCCAAGGCCGTCAGTAGTTCTAACGGAATGTTGTCTACTCCCGGGGCCTTGTTTCGACTCAGGGCTTTCAGTGCTCTGTCAAACTCTTCACACAGTATCTTATCTCCCATTTCATCTTCATCTACATCCTCTTCCATTTCCATAATATCGTCCTCAAGTACATCGCCCTTGTATAGACCCTCTATATACTCCTTCCACCTTTCTGCTTTCCCCTCTTTGCTTAGAACTGGGTTTCCATCTGAGCTCTTGATATTCATGCAAGTGGCTCTCTTTTCTCCAAAGGTCTCTTTAATTTTCCTGTAGGCTGTATCTATCTTACCCCTAGTGAGATACGCCTCCACATCCTTACATTTGTCCTCTAGCCATGCCCGCTTAGCCATTTTGCACTTCCTGTAGATCTCATTTTTGAGACATTTGTATTCCTTTTTGCCTGCTTTGTTTGCTGCCTTTTTATATTTTCTCCTTTCATCAATTAAATTCAATATTTCTTCTGTTACCCAAGGATATCTACTAGCCCTCGACTTTTTACCTACTTGATCCTCTGCTGCCTTCACTACATCATCCCTCAGAGCTACCCAATCGTCTTCTACTGTATTTCTTTCCCTCATTCCTGTCAATTGTTCCCTTATGCTCTCCCTGAAACTCTGTACAACCTCTGGTTTAGTCAGTTTCTCCAGGTCCCATCTCCTTAAATTCCCACCTTTTTGCAATTTCTTCAGTTTTAATCTACAGTTCATAACCAATAGATTGTGTTCAGAGTCCACATCTGCCCCTGGAAATGCCCTACAATTTAAAATCTGGTTCCTAAATCTCTGTCTTACCATTATATAATCTATCTGATACCTTTTAGTATCTCCAGGATTCTTCCATGTATACAACTTTCTTTTATGATTCTTGAACCAAGTGTTATCTATGATTTAGTTATGCTCTGTGCAAAATTCTAAAAGACGGCTTCCTTTTTCATTTCTTAGCCCCAATCCGTATTCACCTACTATGTTTCCTTCTCTCCCTTTTCCTACTGTCGAATTCCAGTCACCCATGACTATTAAATTTTCGTCTCCCTTTCACTACCTGAATAATTTCTTTTATTTCATCATACATTTCTTCAAATTCTTTGTCATCTGCAGAGCAATTAAACCTACTCCTGCATTACCCCTATTTGATTTTGTATTTATAACCCTGTATTCACCTGACCAGAAGTCTTGTTCTTCCTACGGGTAGCATAAAACAAATGCTCAAGAGTTACATTAACAAGCACATAATTTTACTTGGGAGATTTAGAAGCAGAAACAGTGGCCCAATGTGGCAGTCACCGCAGCGTTACCAATTGGCTGATTGGGCAATGGCTGGAGTGTGTGGCATGGAACAGAGACAGAGAAAACACTGGTGCTGCCGCAAAATATTCTCTACTTCTCACAGGGCAGACTGTGTCATGGACCTGACCTGTTAATTGCACAGCACAACATTACTTGCTGTAGAGATTGGCAACTATTTCTTAATTTAAACAAGCAATATAATGAATGTGACCAGGTAGATAGGATCTATTTCGTTTGACTGCACTGTATGCAATAAACAGTTATGCAGCACCAATAATGAACTGTTTATTTTATAGGTGTTACTGTTGACACCATCTTAAGATGGAATGATCACATACATAAAGATGTTGAGAAAGTGAATGCAAAAGTAACAGCTTTTGGAAGAATTCTTAGAAAACACAATTCATGCCTATGTATAGAGCTCATTTTGGAGTATTGCTCCTCTGTGTTGTATCATTTTGAAACTGAATTAACAGAAGAGAGAGGGAAAGTTTAGAAAAGAGGTGCACAATTCATGACCATTTTGGTTAGTCAGAGGGGTTACAGGTATAATTAACTGAATAAATGCCATTGTGAGATGCCATAAGAAACCTTCTGTGAGATTCATTCTTATCACATACTGACAGTACTGGGCATATAGAGAAATTTGAACTCATGGAGATTTTTATAAGGTGCAGAGATCCTCATTCTTCAGGAACACCATGTGCAAGTGGAAATATAGGAGAAACTAATTATTATGTTACAGTGTATGCTGTGTACCCTCCATTGTAAATTCACTTCTGGAGTGCAAATATAGATATGCAGTAGCTCATGGCTCAGAAAAACTAATTCTAGTCTCAACAATCTTCTGTTGGTTACTCTGGCACCTATGTGGGTTAAATTTCAGGTGGTTTTATCTTTCTGCAGGAGAAAGCTGCAAAGGAAATGTGTATGTAACCAAGAAAGTGCCCTCCTCATTGGCTTGTAAGTAAGAAACCAGTATCAAATGTGGGTGCTAAAAAGCTCAGTCTGAAAAAAATTCGGAATCTTGATGAATATCAATGACCTGTATCAATAAGGTCATTATTCTAAATGAAGAAGGTGCTTGTTCATCCACCATGTGTGCCCATTATATAAGTGTTGTTTTAAAATTTGTAAAAAATGGATTTCAGTAGCCGTAATTATTTTGAAAGCTTTGTAATTCCAAAAGAGTCTTGTGGGGCATACCACAGAAAAAGATAAGTGAATGAATATAGGTTATGGTGATATTATCATCTTCTGTGGTGTTACTTCATCACTTTACAGAGTTTGTCAGAAGATGCCTGTTATTTGTATAGTCTTATACTTGTTCTTTCCTACACTCTGTCGTGCAAGTTCTTGCATTGAGGATTATTTTGTTGAATGGTTCATTCATCATAAGATTCAAATTATAATAGTCTTTGCACAAAATAGACTTTTTGCAACCATAGTGCTGTTGATACACATCTGGATTTCATACTGCACAAAAACCTCATGAGCTGCTGTGATCTTCCTCCACCATTTTTTAATTGTGATATGTTTGACCCCCATATTATTCCACATGTGAAAACCTACTTAGAAAGTTTCTAGAACCAACTTTAAGTGATGAGCCTAGGAACATATTACAACCACCTGCGTATCACACCCCTTGGGATTGCTAAGGCGAGGGTAGACTAATCACAGTGCACACAGAGGCGTTAAATCAGTCATTCTTCCTGCACTCCCAACTTGAATAGACTGAAGAAAAGCTCTGATAACTGGTACAATGGGACATACGCTCTGCCATGCTCTTGACAGTGGTTTGCAAAGTATGGATGTAAATGTATTGAAACTTATTTATTGTTTTGCAACATGGTAATCTAATGTATGAGCTTAAGCTTGTGAACATAACCAGTTGGCTAAGGATTACATGGGGAATTATACAAAGTGTTTCAAAAAGAATGATCTGATTTCAAAACACTGTATTTATTGATAAAAACACACTACAAACCTTGAATGAATAGCAAAATACTGACCAAATCTTGAAGTTTTAGCTATGCTATTATAAATGCTCTGTATGTCCACCAGCAGCAGTAAGTAAAGCATCTAGATGATAGCTGAATTCGGTATAAACTTAACACAGTGCATCTGATTTTGCAAAAGTTATGGTGGCTGTTATTCTGTTCTTCACTCTTTCAATGTTACAAGGTAAAGGGGAGATGAACACACTTTGCCTCACATATCGCCACAAGAAAAAATCGCACGGGTCAAATCTGGCGATATTGGAGGCCAAGAATACAGGGCAGTGCCTCGGGCTTCCATGCGCCCTGTGGAATGTTGATCTATCTTCAAATGTGCAGAATTGTTTTTTTCCCCCCCCCCCCACAACTTCAGGAGGACTCCAATTACTTCATTTTTCAACAGGATGGAACTGTACCATACTAGCACAATAATGTATCTCAGTTACTCAGTGACAGTATGCTTTGACACAGCTTAAGGCACATTGGACCCTGAGACAATGCCCTGCTTTTGTGGCCTCCAAAATCATCGGAGATGACTCCATCCGATTTTTTCTTGTGGGGTTATGTGAAGGAAAGTATGTTCATATCCCCTTTACCTGGTGACATAGAAGAAGTGAAGAACAGTATAACAGCTGCCGTAACTTCTGTAAAAGCACATACATTGTGTAAAGTTTATGATAAATTTAGCTATCATCTAGATGCTTTTCATGCAGCTGCTGGTGGATACACAGCAGAGCAATTTACCACATGTTTGTAGTATGTTTTTATCAATAAATATGGAGTTTTGAAATTGGGTAATTCTTTTTGAAATACCCTGTATATTACTTTTTATACGATTTCATGGTGATAGATTAGCTTTTTTCTGGCCTCATATTATATACATGTAATGTTATCTGCACATATTTTTGTTTCAAATCTTAAATGAATATTATTATATTGTAGAAAAGCTGTTAACAAAGGTTTGGAAGAGTATCCACAAAGGACCTGTCTCTTGCCTTGCATTGGACGATGCCGGAGGTATCTTAGCTAGTGGTGGGTCAGATGCTAGTGTTCGTCTATGGGATGTTCCTCATCACACATGCTCAGATACTCTCAGAGGTGGACAAGGTGTTGTAAGGTAATCTTTTCTATATGTGACTTGTCCACCCCCAGTTTCTAGTAATAATATTGTGATTATTAGTGAGTAAGTTTATCTGAAACCAAAGAACATGGTTGAAAAGTGTTAATTTGTTTTGTATGTTATTACTGATTAGTGGTTAGAGTGCTTTAAAGTAAACACTTTCAGCTCTAGTAAAACCAACACACACATTGTGCAGCTGAAGCAAATTTCACCAGTGAGTATACGTCACATTAAACTCAAGTGAAATGTGTGTGACAGAAAATAAATTCTATTACTCACTTCCACTTAGATATTACCCCAAATTACCAGTATGGCTCCCTAAGCTATGGCATTTATAATTAATTTTCTCAATATTTGATACCTTTAATAATTTTGTGGTCTAGCTAGGTAGCAGCTTTTCAGTTGGTTTCAGTACGTCCACCTTTATAAGGCAGAAGGCGTTTTGGTTCAAAATTTCTTTCAGTTGGTTGTCCTCTGCTGACAAAATATTTCTCTCCAATGTCTGTAAGCTGAGAAATCACATTTTTAATGCCTGCAGCTTTGAAGGAGGCTCACATAATTATTAGGAACATGGAAAGTTCCTTCTCATCTGGCACTGATAATGAAATAATAAACCCCTTGTGCAATATAATCCCCCTGCTCCATGAATACTGGCATTTTGCCTCAGCCACTTGTAACCTGCTTGATAGTTCCATTACACAAGAAAGTGACAAGAATGAGATCAACAAATATTGAGACATATCCTCCTCCCAACTGTCTCCAAAATAACAGAAAAAAAGTATACTTAAGGTATTATGATCTTTCATGAAAGTGACTCCCTGCTAACGGCGCAGCTGTTTGAATTTCGAAAAAATAAATCCATCAGTGAGGCCCTCTTTTCATTTACTAACCAGATAGCACATGCATTTAATGATAAATCTTGCTTCTGGATTTTTTACTGATATTACAGAGGCATTTGATTTAGGCAGTAGAGTTATTGGACAGGTCACTGAGACTAAATTCCTTGAGCCAAGTGTAGATACAACATTACAGTGACATGTCCACTCCAAAGAAATACATGGCTGTGCAAAATGAGTATTCTCTGCTATGCTTTGGGAGTTCTCAGTCAAATGTGGTACCTGACTAGCATTAGAACTGTGTACTTCGCCCTGATTAACTCAGTCATTTTGTATAGCAGTTCTTTTGGAGGTTGCTGAAATAAACTTATGCTGCATTGTTTACCTCCAACATGCCAGTGTAGAAGTTGTCACAGAATCAGCTACACAAAAAATCCACGCAATTCACATGTCTATTTGCATGTGAAAGCTGACTTCAGAATTTGTCTTTTTGTGAGACCATGTGTGCCAGATTCGTGTGCCAATTTGAAATTCTAAATTCACATATTTTGCTGTTCATATCACTTCTGCATAATTTTTCACTGATTGTATCAATACTCATTGAGATGCGTAATTTTGAACATTTATGAGTGCCCGATAAACTACTTCGGTTATTGTCAGTTGTAGGCTTGACTTACATGTGGTCTTTAAAATTTTTTGAGAACAATAAGCCAATCCTCATGCAGCATGATGATTCTCTAATTTCATTGTGTAATTACATGAGAAATAAGTTATTTTTGAAAATTTTTAGACACTTAAGAAACTATACTTTTGAAAATTTTCCTATGTTTCCTGTACATGTGCTTTGGATAACTTATTTAGTAGCAAATAAGCATTAGTGATTCACAGATACTGCCAAACAATAGATCACCCTAAGTTTCAGTGTATATCAATGCAAATAAACATACATTTTTGATAATTTTCGAAAATGATCATTGTCCTGTGTGTAATCTAATTTGGTGCTTGTAGCTTTGTTACTGTATGTATTGTCTTACATTTAGTTTTTTCTTCAAGAGGAGTGTAAATTACCTACATTTATTGTAAATTAACAGTATTTTTGATTTTGTTAATGACTGTAATTAATCTCAAAATGTTTTAGAAAACTAATAATTTTTACCATAGGTTTTTCTGTTGCCTAATGGAAATCTCATTTTGTGTATTTGCTTCAGTTCTTATAGGGAATTAATTATTTCATAGCTCAACAGATTGAAAGATAGTCAGCAGGCTTAGTTTAAAGATATTGTTCTCGATCTTGTAATACATTACACCAGGCACAATGCAGCTCCACTGTGAATGCTGTTCTCAAACAAGTGATGGGTTGATTGATATTCATAAGCAGATGGAAATCACTCTTGACTACTGTCAGCTGATTGGCAACCACTGTTAATCAGTGTGCTGGAAGAACTGCTGAGGGTCATACACATGTGGTACCAGTGCCTAAGGTATCTCAGGTACTATCCTCTCTTGTGGACCCTGTCTCCTGTACAGGAACTACAGGATCTGTCATAACTAGTCCACTTGACTGCGAGTGACATGTCACTGGTAGATCTAGGTGTACTGTACAGTATAGATGGGGACCGGGGAGGACTCAAGAGTGTTATACCGATCCCGTAACCAACAAGTTCATGGTGCTTCTTTCACTGAGACAGCCATGGGACTCACTTCACCTGTTTTGGGGATTTGCTGTGTACTGTGTTAAGCGGAGGTAAACACAAATGGGTAGGAGCCTATCAATCATTGGCAGTTCAGATGCATAGCAGGTAATGGTACCCGTAAGGGAAATGGCAGCAAAGGTGGAAAGGAACACCAGATAAACTTAGTGTGTATGCCTGGGAGCCTTACTCAGCATGTTGAAGAGGCCATTGAAGGAACAGGGTGCAACCAACTGCAGATTGTGGCACACATTGGAGTAAACAATGCCTGTCATCTGGGCTCCAAGGTCATACTTGAATCATTCCAGTGACTGACAGAGAAGGTTGAGAAGATCAGTGTTGCGCATGGAATTTCAGCAAAGCTCACAATTTGCAGTGTTGCCCCAAGTTGGATTGTGGCCCCTTGTTGTGAGCCAAGTGGAAGGACTGGACCAGAGACTTTGAAGGTTCAGTGACAATCTTGGCTGTGACTTTCTGTACTTGTGCTATGAGGAGAGAACTGTAGGAACCCACTAAACAGGCCAGATGTGTACTACTCATCAGAGGCTGCCTCCCACGTAGCTGACTGTGTCTGGCGTGCACACAAGGGCTCTTTTTCAGATTAGCTACTCCATCCAGTCCTGATAACAACAACCATGGGAGATGAAGAAATATTAAATGTTAGATCGAAAATAATGCCCCCCCCCCCCCCCCACAGGCGAGAGTACTAAAATCCTGCTGAGCATTTGCAACAAAGTGCTAAAGTTTGAAAAACTCCTGAAAAGCAATGAAGCATACATATTACTAGGTACAGAAAATTGGCTGAAACCTAAAATTGGTAGCAGTGAGATTCTTGAGGAAAATTTAAGTGTATTTTGAAAGGATAGGCCAGTGGGAAATGGAGGTGATGTATTTGTCACAGTATACAAGAAACTCACATCCTCGGAGACAGAAATTGAAGCTGCATGTGAAATTGTTTGGCAAAGATTCAGTATCAGCAGTGGGCATAAAATGGTAATTGGATCCTTATATCACCCATCAGACTCATGTACTGATGTAACAAAAAACTTCAGTGAAAACTTTAGTGTGTTTGTACATAAGTTTCTGAATCACAACATAATCATCAATGGAAGCTTTAATCATCCAACAATCAGTTGGTAAAATTACAGTTTTATTAGTGAACCATTACTAAATGTCTTCTCTGAAAACTACCAAAAACAGATAGTTTGTATTGGATCTAATGGCAACAAATAAACCTGACCACTTTGAAGATGTCTGCATCAAAAATGATATCAGTGACCGTGAGATGATTGTGGCAACAATGATTACCAAATTGCAATGGACATCTGAAACAAGTAGAGAGATAAACTAGATAAAATATCAGTAGTGTCATATTTCAATGAGGAACTTGAAACTTTCAACTCACATAGATGAACTATGGTTCAAGCTTAAAAGAATAGTTGACCTTGCACTGGATAGATATGTACCCAGTAGAACAGTCCATAATGGGAGAGTTCCTCCATGGTATACAGTCACCGTAAGGAAACTTTAAAGAAACAGGGATTAGTGCATAATAGGTCTAAAACAAAGCATAGGCCTATAGGTAGAGAGATGCTGAATGAAACCCGTTTATATATGGAGAAAGCTATGTGTAATGCCTGTAGCAGCATATTGTCAAATGATCTTTCACAGAACCCAAAGAAATTCTGGTCATATGGAGGCTGTTGGTGACACCCATGCTAGGGTCCCCAACAAATTAGACAGGAACTGAAATTGAGGGTAGTGAAGCAAAAACTGAAATGCTTAACTCCATTTCGAAATTTTTCTTTACAAATTGCCCCAATGTAATCCTCATACCACTGAAAAGTCGAGTGAAATTAGTGTTAGTGTCAGTGGTTGAGAAACAGCTGAAATTGTTGAAATTGAACGAAACTCCAGGTCTTGATGGAATCCCTGTCAGATTCTGTACTGAATTTGGGACTGAGTTAGTCCCTCTTGTAATTATAATCTGTCGTAGATCCCTTGAACAAAAAACTGTGTCCAGTGGCTGGAAGAAAACACTGGTCGTACCCATCTACAAAAAGAATCGTAGAAGTGATGCACAAAACTATTGTCCAGCATCCTTAACATCACTTTGTTGTAGAATCTTGGAACATATGCCAACTAGCACAGATTCTGGAAACATTGATGTTAAACCTGACTTGCACTCTTCTCGCATGAAATGCTGAAAGCTTTGGATCAAGGCAGTCAGGTAGATTAAGTATTTCTTGATTTCCAAAAAGTATTTGACTCACTACCACATCTATGCTTATTGTGAAAAGTACAGTCATATGGGGTATCAAGGGAAATTTGTGACGGGATTGAGGATTTTTTGGCAGTGAGGACACAGTGTGTTATCTAGGATGGAGAGTCATTGTCACATATAAAAGTAACTTTGGGTGAGCCACAGGGAAGTCTGTTGGTATCTGTGTTGTTCATGTTGTATATGAGGATGGTTTGAAAAGTTCTTGGAATCATCATGAGAGGTCAGTGCTAGCGTGATATTCATTGGACTGTTGCCTTTAAACACATGCCACGCAGTGCTCTTGGAAGAGAGCTGTGGTGGTGACATGGCTCTGTTGGTGTTCCTCTACAGTGATTTATGAAGATGGTAAAAATCTAGATTCGAGCAGTGATTAAGTACTTCTTAAAGAAAGGCATGAAAGCAAAGGACATCTCCTTCATATTCAACTGTCACCAAGTGGACAAATGAATTTAAATTTGGTCGGGAGGGCTTAGATGAAGATCCGTGCAGTGGTCGGCCAAGATGTGTCACTGTCACTACTCCAGAAATCATTGCAAAAGTTCACAAGATGGTCATGGAGGATTGCCGATTGAAAGTTCTTGAAATTGCTCGCGCATGCCAAGATGTCATCTGAAAGAGTATATCACGTTTTAACTGAAGAATTAGAAATAAAAAAATTTATCTGCAATATGGGTGCTGCGACTCTTGACGTGGCCGCACGCATGTGTAGTTGCCATGGCAAAATTACCCACGAATTGGTGCCAAACCCGCCCTATTCATCTGATATGGCTCCGACAGACTTCCATCTCTTCCTAAAACTGAAAATTTTTCTTGGTGGATGAAAATTCACTTCAAACAAAGAACTGATAGCCAGAGTTGACAACTATTTGGCAGGCCTGGAATAAACTAATTTTCGAGATGGGATCAAAGCACTGGAACATCGTTGGACCAGTTGCATTAATCTACAAGGTGACTACATTGAAGAATAAAAAAACGTTTCAGTGATGTAAGTACTTTTTTTCTATTCCGTTCTGAGAACTTTTCAAACCACCCTCGTACTTAATGACCTTGCAGACATCCCAGACTTTTAGCAGGTGTTTCAGTTATTTATAATAAAGTAATGTCTGAAAGAAGCTGCATAAAAATTCAGTCAGATCTTGATAAGATCGGCAACTTGCTTTAAACGTTCAAAATTGTGCAATTTACAAAATGAAAGAATGTCACATTTGGAATGTGCCAATTCGTACAAATATCTGAGTGTAACATTTGGTAGGGGAAATGGAATGCTTATGTAGGCTCAGTCGTGGGTAAAACAGGTGGTAGACTTCTGTTTATTGGTAGAATACTGGGGAAATGCAATCAGTCTACAAAGAGGATTGCTTACAAATCATTCATGTGACCCATTCTAGAGTACTGCTAAAGTGTGCAGGACCTGTACCAGACAGGATTAACAGCGAATATTGAATGTATACAGAGATGGGCAGCACAAATTGTCACAGGTTGGTTTGACCTGTGGGAGAGTGTCACAGAGGTGCTGAAGAAACTGAACTGTCAGAGACTTATTGACAGACATAAACTGTCGTGAGAATTTCTACTTAGAAAGTTTCAAAAACAAGCTTTAAATGATGACTTTAGGAGTATATTACAACCCCCTACACATCACTGCTCTAGGGATCATTGAGGGGAAGATTACACTAATTGTGCTGCATATGTTAATGAAACAAGACGAAAACCAAATAACTGGATGCGCCATCTGAAATAAACTTCACAGTGGTTTGCAGAGTACCAATGTAGATGTAGAAAATAATTGTTGTATAAAAGCAAATTGACAGGATAATGATACATTCATAGCAAATCCACCTTCCAAGCCAACCCTCAAAGAAGGGGGAATTCTAACTGTCCTAGGCATAAAAGTCCGCCTCTGTAGCTGATTGGTCAGTGTAGGTGGCTGCCATGCAGGGGGCCCAGATTCGATTCCCAGTACTGCCAAGGATTTTTACTTGGTGGTAGAATTGGTACGGGGTGCACTCAGCCTCACAAAGTGATTGAGGAGCTACTTGACTGAGTAGTAACAGCTCCGTAGTTTGGAAAGTTTGCAAAACGGCCGGAAGAGAGGTGTGCTGAGCACACACCCCTCCGTACCACATCTGCATGACACCACAAGGCAAAGAATGACATGGTGGCTGGTAGATATCCCTTGGGCCTTCATGGCCTGCTGAGGAGCTTCTTTATGCTTATTTATCCCACAGACTGTGTCATTTGTAAATCTCTGATATATACATACTATGGACTGTTTCACTTGTAAATCTCTTTGTAACAAATAATGTGCATGATCGCCACAACCGTACAAGTGGTATCATACATCATACAGAGACTGAGTAAATGCCACAATAGGATGAGGCACATTGGTAGCCTACTCTATAATACACTATGTGATCAAAAGTATCTGGACACGCCCAAAAACATAAGTTTTAGGTGCATTGTGCTGCCACCTACTGCCAGGTACTCCATATCAGTGACCTCAATAGTCATTAGATGTCGCGAGAGAGCAAAATGGGGCACTACACGGAACTCAGATACTTCAAATGTGCTCAGGTCATTCCATCTCACTTGTGTCATACGTCTGTACATGAGATTTCCACACTCCTAAACATCCCTAGGTCCACTGTTTCCGATGTGACAGTGAAGTGGAAATGTGAAGGGACACGTACAGCACAAAAGCGTACAGGCTGACCTTGTCTGTTGACTTACAGAGACATCTGACAATGGGAGAGGGCTGCTATGTGTAATAGGCAGACATCTATCCAGACCATCACACAGGAATTCCAAACTGCATCAGGATCCACTGCAAGTACTATGACAGTTAGGTGAGAGGTAAGAAAACTTGGATTTCATGGTTGAGCGGCTGCTCATAAACCACACATCATGCTGGTAAATGCCAAATGATGCCTCCCTTGGTGTAAGGAGCATAAATATTGGACGATTGAACAGTGTAAAAACATTGTGTGTAGTGACAAATCACGGTACACAGTGTGGCGATCCGATGGCAGGGTGTTGGTATGGTGAATGCCCGGTGAACGTCATTTGCCAGTGTGTGTAGTGCCAACAGTAAAATTCGGAGGTGGTGGTGTTGTGGTGTGATCATGTTTTTCGTGGAGGAGGCTTGCACCCCTTATTGTTTTATGTGGCACTGTCACACCACAGGCCTACATTGAAGTTTGAAGCACCATCTTGCTTCCCACTGTTGAAGAGCAATTCGGGGATGGTGATTGCATCTTATAACACAATCAAGCACCTGTTCATAATGCACAGCCTGTGGGGGCGTGGTGAAACGACAATAATATCACTGTAATGGACTGGCCTGCACAGAGTCCTGACCTGAATCCTATAGAGCACCTTTGGGATGTTTTGGAATGCCGACTTCATTCCAGGCCTCATCGAACGTTATTGATACCTCTCCTCAGTGCAGCACTCTGTGAAGAATGGGGTGCCATTCCCCAAGAAACCTTCCAGCACCTGATTGAACGTATGTCTGCGAAAGTGGAAGCTGTCATCAAGACTAAGGGTGGGCCAACACCGTATTGAATTCCAGCATTACCAATGGATGGCACCACGAACTTGTAAGTCATTTTCAGCCAGGTGTCTGGATACTTTTGAACACATAGTGTAAATTACAAGAGAGAAAGTTACCAGTATAATGCTCCAGAATTGTTTTTATCCTGTTGCTGACTTCATGGAGATAAGTTTATACCAGATATAAGTTTAATTTTGTATACACACTAATAATCTTGAACGAAATTTTATCCATGCTGGATCTCGTGAACTTTGCAGCCATTAATCTTTTCAGTGAAGAATGTAACCAGCCACAAATTATGTTATGTTAGTTAACTTATGCTTTGTCCTGTAAGTACACATATATTGAAAAATTGAGATCACTGTTAAAAACTACTGTCCTTTACAGTGCATGTGTATTTTTACAACATTAATTTAACAAAAAGGTATATCCCTCTTCAACAATTGCTGTGACTTGTATCACATATCATAAACATGATTTCACATATAAATAAATAAGTCAGTGGAGACTGATTATTGTGTAAAATACCTGGTGGATTCTTAAGGATGTAACTTTAAATTCTGTTCGCTGTATGGCAAATGTTATGTTTGGATGCATGCAGTGATTATACAGCGTGATTCAGTGATTATACATTGTGATTCAGTGATAATGTTACAAACTTTCAGGGATAGTGGACAAGAGTAAATGAGGTAAGGGACACTGGCCTGGAAATGACCGTGTTGAATACCATAAGCGAAAATCGTTCTGATACCTCTGTCGGTAGAAAAGATGTACCAGTACTATTGTTGCTAAGATTGTAGTGTAGGTAACTTTCAGAGGTGCTAATATGAACATAAACAAGAAAATGACTAAAAAACATAGGCTCTGAGATGAATACCTTAAGAGCTATGAGCATACAAGAGACTTGTTTCACATTAGTGAAGGTGAATAAGTGTTCGTAGCCCTTAAGGAATGCATTTTAGAGTCCGATTTGTTCAGTGGAAGAGATGTGTTTCACAGTAGTAAAGGCGAATAAGTGCTCATAGCTCTTAAGGAATGGTTTTTGGAGCCCATGTTTATTAGACATTTTTTTAAAATTTGGTCCATACTGCCATGTCTGAAAGGTACCTACCCTACGATCTTAGCAACAACCAGTACTGGCCCAAGTATTTCACAGTCAGAGGTATCAGAACAGTTTTCACTTACAACTTTCAACTCGAGTCATTTCCAAACCTCAAATTGTTGCATTTACCTTTCTCCATCATCCCTAAAAGTTTGTAACATTGTTATGGAATCAACTTGTATGTGACTCCTTGAATAGTCAGAACAATTAATTTTCATTATGCTTATTATTCCATTCTCTAGCCCCCACTCCCCCCTCTCCCCAACCTACACTCTCCCCTGAATCTGTGTCCACAAAAAATCAAAAGATATAGAAAAAGGGTTTTACACATGTAAGCTTTCGGAGCCAATGGCTCGTTGTTCTGGCAAGAAGGGTTGAAGGGGAAGGAAGAGGGGTGAAGGAATGGTAAGTCTCCCCTAACCCAGGGTTTTGGGTGACTTATCCGAACTCTTCCCCTTTTCCTAAACCTCTCCACTCCTTTTCCTTTACCCTTCTTCCTTCCACTTGAACACTTCTGCCAGAAGAAGGAGCCACTGGCTCTGAAAGCTTGCATACTTAAAACCTTTTTTTATATGTGTGTTCTCCTGCCGCTGCTTGGTGAATAGACTTTTACCTGTCCAATCAGATATATTGTCAAAAATAACTATTTTCGTTGTTACACAAAGATTCAAAGATATGCAGGAGATGCAAAACTTTTTTTTGAGCTTTTTATCTAGTATAAGATGCAAAAAGTATAACGTTAATATGGCTGCAAAGAAGATTATGATTTTAGATTTCAAAGATTTAATATTAACCTTACATTAGTATAACATAATGATGATTTTATTTATTAACCTTAAGCATGGCAGCTACATCTGCTTATTTTGTTTTTTTCTTCTTAATTTTCTTAATGTACTCCTAATTCTTTGGCTGGAGACACAGAAATAGAAACAACTTCCAATTTTTGGGCCCAAAGAAATCATCAGGCAAAAGGAAGAGATATGATTGAAGATAAGTTGAAAAAGGACAAGAGACATAGGTGAAGCAGAAGCCAACAGGACAGCAAAGAGGGAGAATGGTTCCATAGAAGTATAGAGGAAACTGGTAGATATTGGACTATATGCAGAGATATATACTTTCAGAATTAGACTGTTGGAGATTGCACCATAGGACACATGTTGTTAAAGACACAAGACATGTAGTTGAAGTGAGAAAGCGCAAAAATATGCTTGTGAAAGTAATATATTAAAATTAGAGTCAATAGCATAAAATTCATTCCATTTTGAGAACAAGATCCCATCTTCAGGGAAAATGTACAAGAGCCGTAAAAAATGTAAATACTCTGACAGAAGAAAATATCCCAACACCAAGGAGAGTTATGCAAGATAAATGAAAGTTGGTAGGCGTGTTTCTACATCTGAAAGATGACTTCTATTCAAATTTTGTTCCAGATGTATAAGAGTGGCATTAGTAGCATGATCATGAGGATGCGAGTCAGGTTTGCTTTAAGTAAACTCTGGAATGGTGTAACAGCCCTTTTTCTGTTTTCGCTTTTTCGTCTAATAGGTGAAAGTTTGATTTTATTTTTTACACATTGACTGTCATTGGAGGGTTTTACTTTTATTTAATATTGTCCCGGCTAAGTATCAGTTTGATTACTTTTAAAACCCAATGTTAAACGTGGGTCACTACACGTATAGTCTTCCCAACTCTGAGAGAAAAAATCTTTAGGAGCTTTACTACCAATGTTTACAGACGACGATACTTTAACCTTTCTTTCAATTGTTTTAGTTACGACTCGCTAGTTTGTTCTTGGCACAGATCACATAACCATAACGTTTATTAATCTAAGTTAAATTAATGTTCAAGACTTGTATTATGTTTCAAATTAACGTCAGTTTATTGACAAGAATTATTAATAAATAGGTTCACTCATACGATCTCATTCAAAGAAGTTCTTTAATTAGATGTCTAACTAGGATTGCCGCTAGCATCAGAGATGTTAGATAATATCCTGTCACTTTCGGTAAATAAGTTATTTCTATTTAATATCTGCAAACTGTCATTAACTATGATCACTAGTCGCATGAAATTAAAGTTTCCCACTATCACAATTCAAAGTCCAAATCCGGTTCAAATTCTCAATTCAGTAAAGCGTTTAAATATTCACACGAATTGACATTAAAGCCAAAGAGATTACTATTCACCTTCCCGTTTATCTAATCTGATAAATGTCCAAATTAAAGTCTTGAATTGACAATCCTCAAAAACAATCTCGTCACAATCTATTCTTGATCCCCATTTAATAAAGTCCCAATTGTTGTTCTCTAAAGCTGTATGTCCTAAATAACTTTCGAACTAGAACAGGTTAGAGACTGGAGTATCGTAATTACAACATATGGCTATTTATACTTTAATAAACACTATCTTTGGTGTCGCAGACCTACGTTCTATGACTATAATATTGATTTTCTTACATATTGGAATAACTAATATTTTAATATTTTCTACTGTTTTTCCCCCTTCCCATGTTTCTAAAATTTATGATTCAATTTTCCTTTTCTTTTCTTTTGCTTTCTATACTAGATATTTCCCCCTGTTTGTTTTTTATTTATTTTTTGTAATTACTACTTGTGGAGGGACTTGAGGTCATTTTGTGAACTGATATTTTAAGGACATGGGAGGTAATTTGGGAGCTATTTTTGTTTTTTCAACACAGAGAGGCACTGTAGGTGTTACAATGGTCATGAGTTACCTTTGAGATCAGATGTAGTGAGTTGATGTTAGTGAAGAATATCTTTAAGATGGCAATGATACCATTGTCAGCAGCTCACTGAGTTTGAATGAGGTCATGTAATGTTCCTTCTGCAGTATTGCAAAAAGACTTGGTAGGAATATAGCCACTATGCATGACTGCTGGCAGCAGTGGTCATGAGAAGATACGATTGCGAGAGGACTAGTCTCCAGACTGCTGCGAGGCATTACTGAGAGGGAAGACCATTATGCTCAGCGTATGGCCATGGTGCATCATATTGTGTTTGCAGCAGCAATTCGAACTGCAGTTGGCATCACAGTGACATAACGAACTGGTACAAATTGGTTTCTTCAGGGACAGCTCTGAGCCAGACACCCTGTAGCGTGCCAAACCAGTAGCAATTGTGGCTTCGGTGGTGTCAAGCAAGAACTCATTGGAAAGTACAGTGGAGGTCTGTTGTGTTTTCTGATGAAAACTGGTTCTGCCTTGGTGCCAGTGATGACCATTTGTTGGTTAGGAGGAGGCCAGATGAACACGTGCAACCAACCTGTCCACAACTGTATTAACCATTCCTTTATTGACCTACAAAGTGCAACAGGCATGGAACTCCATCCCACAAACTGACATCAAGCACCTGTGTGACACAATGCATACGTGTTTGATTTCATGTTCTGGTAGTTAACACTAGTTATTAATGTACCAGAGTTAAGTATTTTCAATAGTTTTTATTGCACTTACATTAACTTGTGAACTTGCAACAATGATTATTTAATTATACCTAGACAAATGTATTTCGAAAATTTCATTACTCAACATTAACTATTTCTTGGTACTGGGATTTTTTTCTGTCAGTGTACTTTGTTGAAATACAACATAAAATAACAGTAAAATAATTGGATTAAGCAGTCTGTATCTTATTTTATGTTCAATCCTCTGCACAATCTTATGGCACTGTTGAAACCCCAACAACTTCTTCCATCGACTGGAGCAACTACCTTCTATCATGTGTTCTGTTAGATGTCTACTGGGAAATGTTAATAGGTGTCCTGCAGCACTCGTGATGCTCTGGTGTCTACAAAAGAGATTCCGTACAAGACACTTGTGTTACCCTTTTAGAATGTTGCTCATGTGTGTGGAACCCTTATCAGATAGTACTAACAGGGGATACTGAATGTATGTGGAGGGAGGCAGCACGAATGATCACAGGATTGTTTGACCCACATGGGGGTGTAATCAGTATCCTTAACTGGTAGACACTTGATGATAAACGTCAGCTGTCCTGTGAAAGCCTAGTTACAAAGTTTCAAGAATCAGTATTCAGTCAGGAGTCATGGAATAAACTATAACTTTTTGCCAGTTATTTCTAAAGAGACCAGGAAGACAAGTTTAGACTAGTAAAATCATGCACAGAGTAATCATTCTTCCACCACTCCATATGTGAATGGAATTGGAAGGAATCCCAATACAGTGGTACAATGGGAAGTACCCTCTGCCATGCACTTCACAGTTGTTGGCAGAGTATAGATGTAGACATCACTAATAATTTAGATTTTTTGTGGTGAGGATCAGTTGGACAGTTTTTCACGAGTTGTGATTGGGATGCGAGGAGTGTATGAAGCAAACTGCACCCCACATGTAGATAGCCTGTGGTAATGGTACTTGACTGCCTAGGTTGACACTGAAGTCATTTGCCTTCTGCTTATTAAAGATTAGGGAGTCTGGTTACCAATAGAAAGTATGTGATAACAATAGGTATTGTGGTAATAGTATAGGCAGCAATCTCAGTTACAGGATTGAAGGGGGTGACACAAATATGGCAGAAAAAGAATAATTTAATTGAAGGCTGTGTCACATTTCTGGTATATTGATTTCTTTAGCAGAAGTGCTAAGTTGATTTATAAATGCAGAACTGAGCAGGTTTCTGATTACTGGAGGGTGGGCTCTCATAGATATGCGACTAATGAAACCCACTTAACTAAGCAACACTGTGGCTTCAATCTGAAAGCATGGGAGTTATTTGTCTAACAGTATCACAGTTAAATGATTAATGAAAAATCTCATATAAAGATGTGAAACAAATACTAACAAAGAGATAGAGGGGCTGGCCAGTACTTACCTCAGCTCAGTACAGCCGATAGATACACAAAACACAACAGAAAATTTACGTTCCAAGCTTTCGGAACTTAGTTCCTTCATCAGGGAGGATAGAGGGGAAAGAAAGGGAAGAAGGGAAAGTGGATTCAGTTACTCACAACTCAGGTTATGAAGCAACAGGGAAAGGAAAACAGGGAGGGTAGCAAGGATGGTGTCATGGTTGTCAGAGGGAAGCCAAAGATATTCTACTGTAAGTACTGTGCCAGCTTCAAACCAAAGAGGATGCATACAGAAGTAAAGAGGTATAGTATAAAGATAAACACAACTATATAGGATGAAAAGATGCATGAATGGCAAAAGAGGAAAGGGAAAGAGGAGAAGACTGAAGAGTAAATGGGAGTGAGGTTGTTTAACTTAGGTTCAGTCCAGGGGGATGGCAGGATGAAAGGACGTGTTGGAGTGCAAGTTCCCATCTCGGCAGTTCCGAGGGACTGGTGTTGGGTGGGAGAAGCCAAATGGCACATACGGTGTAGCAGGTTCCTAGGTCCCTAGAATTATGCTGGAGGCCATGCTCTGCTACTGGGTATTGGACTGGGTATTGGACATCTCCTAGACGGACAATTCGTCTGTGTCCGTTCATGCGCTCAGCCAGTTTAGTTGTTGTCATACCGATGTAAAAGGCTGTGCAGTGCAGGAATGTCAGCTGATAAAAGACGTGTTGTTTCACATGTGGCCCTGCCTTGAATTGTGTATGTTTTACCAGTAGCGGGGCTGGAGTAGGTGGTTGTGGGAGATGCATGAGGCAGGTTTTGCAGCGGGGTCGGTTACAAGGGTAGGAACCGCTGGGTAGAGAAGGTAGTCTGGGAATATTGTAGGATTTGACAAGGATGTTACGGAGGTTAGAGGGGCGACGAAAGGCAACTCTGGGTGGTGTGGGGAGAATTTTGTCAAGGGATGATCTCATTTCAGGGGTTGACTTGAGAAAGTCATATCCCTGGCGGAGTAATTTGTTGATGTATTTGAGGCTAGGATAATATTGGGTGACAAGGGGGATGCTTCTGTGTGGTCTGGGGGTAGGAACATTGTTGTTGGACGGGGAGGAATGTATTGCTCGGGAGATCTGTTTGTGGACAAGGTCTGCAGGATAGTTGCGGAAGAGGAAAGCACTGGTCACTATCACAGTTAAGGTTCATAAGATATCTGAGTAGTGATTATTTGTGTAAAATTAAGTTTTAAGTTTTTTGAGTATTTAATTCATAGTAAACAGGTCAACTATGACATTAGAACATGCAAAATGGAAATGAAATGCCTTTTATCATTTTGAAAGAACATTCTTACTTCTGCGTGCAGTGATTTAGAGGTAACAAAAAAACATATCTGAGAACATAAAATGTCAGATTTGAAGCTTGATATTTCATGAAATTTATCTCTCTGTAGTTTTGACTACTGAAGGATGTTTATTTTGCAATAAAGTTATTGTTTCCAGGACTTAAAATCAATACTGGGACTCTGTGACTTGACCATGCTACAAATATATTTATCTCAATTTACCTGTAAAACTTTTGGCAACCCTTTCTACATTTCCTGGTCTTTAGTGGATGATCATATGTTGAAGCTGTGTTCTGTGAAATGGAATCTGAAATTTCCGTTTTCGGTATAACTGTATACAAATTACATTGAATGTAATTGAGAAAAAATGGTAGGGTTTAGTCTTACAGATTCTATTTACCTGTTTCCTTGAAAAATATGTTTAAATCACAGTATAAGGTGATAAATACCTGTGTTTTGTCCTCTATCTGTTATACTGTACAGCTGATGTGGTGAATTTAAAAGAAATAAAAAAAATCCTCTTAATGAATTTATAAGAGTAGTAGGTTTAAGTGAGAAGTGATAGATGTTGGAATGCTAACTTAAACTTGCTTTTAGTGAACTTTTGTGGTTCATGAATACTTTTTATTGAATTTGCTAGGCTTAATTAGCTGTGAATAGTACCTTATTTGGAAATGTCATGTGTATCTTATTTGCAGAACTAAACATTTTTATCTATTGAGATTGTTGTTATCAGAATTTATGAGGAACTATGGATCTACAAAGAATGAAAATGTTAACACTACATGTACATTTTCAGTGTTTTGAAGTTTCGTCCACTGAGAACTTCACCCCAGGTGTTTGCAGCATCTGATTATGGAGTTATACATGGATGGGGATTGCAGAGTGGGCTGTTGGAAGTGACATTAACCGGCCATTTCAGTAAAGTAACGGATATGACATTTGACCATAATAGTAAATACCTTATCAGGTAAAAATCACACAATTGACAGCTATATGCTAGTTGTAATTCACACCAAAGTTTCATGTTATTAATACCATATGTAATTCATTCACTACACTTCGTAAATATTCTTACCTTGTGAGCTGTTTTGGAATTCTGTCTCATTCAACAGATTTTTGTGTGCTCTTAAGTTTTGCAATTTCCTACTCAAATATGAGGACCGTACAGAATTATTAGAAGCAAATGTTGGTAAATATACTACATTTAGTATATTATTATTAATATAGTATATATTGTTATTTATTCCAGCTGCTTTAAGTTTTGTTTTGAATGTGTGTGTGTGTGGGGGGGGGTGGGGGTGGGGGGGAGTGCGTGTGTGTTTCCAGAAGTAAAACCATATTGAATGGTTGTATAAATTATAAAAAAATAAAAGATTCATCTTCCCATGTTTGTAAAATCTTGTCTCTATCTGTGTAATGAGTCTGTTATGACATGTCTAATTTGAAAGGGGAAGTATTCTACAAAGTTTTCTTTCTTTTCTCAAACTGATTGTGAACATATTTGTGTGGGTAATCATAGTGTAAATTCAAAACAAAACTGAAGTATTAAAATGCTCACAAGTTACTTAAAGAGAAAGAGGTAATTTATTTAAAGAAATAGAATGTTTGCCATTCCACAGTGGGCGACTTCACTGTTTAATCAATTGATTATTCTAACAGTAATTTATATAAATAGTAGGAGTAAAGGGAACCATCTGTTAAGTGTTCAGGGTCTGTATGAACAAGCTAGTCTTTTGGGCAGTGCCCTCCTCCAAGCTAACAGAAAGAAAGAAAGAAATAACCATGCACGCACAAACTCCTACATCCTTACAGCACTACAGCATGAACAAGAATTTACATAATTTAGAAGTATGTACAAACCATTAGCCATAATTGGAACGTATGCATAATGATCAAAAATAATCTTCCAGGAAATAAAATATTTTATGGCTTTCAGGGTAAAATACTATGTTAGTTGGGAAAAGGTAATGCTGAGATAAAGTACTATGATTACTGAAAATGAGACACAATGTATCAACCATCCAAATGCATAACATCACATTAAGCCTTACCCAAAGAAATATGGGTTGCCTATTCTGACTTAAATTTTAGGTATTACTCTTCAGAATAACATTTACAAATACTTTAGCACTCAGAATGAGGGAACAATGCTGGAATGCTGCACACCAAGCTGATGCAAGGTAAAGGCAGTCAGTCGCAAAAACCAATAATATAATAAAGTGAAAATAGAAAAAAAGTACCAGAATTATTCTTAGCATTTTTTAAATAACTCGATATGTGGTACTAGGGCAATTTTACGAACATTTATGCTGAGAATCTTGAGCTACAGTACTTGTGTTATTGAGGTAAAGTTAAAGCAAAGATCACAGAACAGAACTTGTGAAGTAGGCATTATTTCAATTATCAGATTGGTAGACAATACTGAGGTCTCATTTTTGTGGAGTAGGGACAATGAATTAATGGCATCTGTCCATCCTCAAAGGATGATAGTGTAGCATACTTGGTTCAAACACTGCAACATCTGCTATGGCTGATGAAAAGTCCCATGTGAGAGTGGCAGTCTTTACTGCAGTTTGGACACTTGAAATGTGAAGGACTTGCACTAGATGTTGCTCTCTCCTTCTGTCTTGCCCTCTTCCTGATGTTTTCTTGCATATGTTCGTTCTCTGCAAGCTCAACCCCATTGTGCACAGATTGTCGCCACTTGACACGATCACTAGCTGTATTTTCCCACTGCCTTGGATCGATGTTGACCTTGGTCAGATCGCTCTTGCAGGCGTCCTTGAAGTGTATGTGCGGTCTTCCTACTGGCCGCACACCCTCTTGAAGTTCTCCGTACAGCACTTTTTTCGGTATTCGCTCAGGAGTGCATGAATGCTGGTTGTGCTTGCGAGCCGTAATATTTCGGTGTTGGGTACTCTATCCTTCCAAGAGATCTGAAGGATTCTCCAGATACAATGGAGATGGAAGCTGTTCAGTCGGGATTTGTGTTTAACAAGAGTTGTCCATGTCTTACAGTTATACAAAAGGGTGATGATAACACAATTGTTATATACTTGCAATTTAGTTTTTAATGTGAGTAGTCCATTCTTCCATATTCTGTTTTTCAACCTACCCATGACAGCCGATGCTTTTGCAATTCTGTTGGTAATCTCAGTGTCCACAGATAAGTTGGGACCTATTGTAGATCCCAAGTAGGTAAAAACATCAACTACCTGGAGAGGATTGCTGTCAATGCTGACGGATGGACGATTGGTGGTTCCCTGTGCCATGATTTTAGTGTTTTGGAGGCTGATTGTAAGACCAAATTGTCCACATGCATGTGATAACTTGTTGATTAGATACTGCAGATCATCCTCTGAGTCTGCTACCAAAGCTGCATCGCCTGCATATAACCACTCACGAATAACAATTGTATTGACTTTGGTCGTGGCCTTGGGACGGGCTATGTTAAGAGATTTCCATCAGACCTTGTATGTAAATACACTCCCTCCTTACAGTCTTCAAAAGCAAATATCCGCAGAAAGGAAAAGAAAATGCCAAACAGAGTAGGAGCTAACACACATCTGTGCTTTACACCGCTGTTTATGGGGAATGATTCCGATGTATTGCCATTGAAACAGACTGTTGCTTGCATTTTCTCATGAAAAGAGACAGTTATTCACTGTAGTTTAGGTGGGCATCCAATCTTCTGCTGCAACTTGAAGAGCCCAATTCTGCTCACTAAATCAAATGCTTTGCTGAGATCAACAAAATCAATATACAGTGGTCTCTGCTGCTCACAGCACTTCTCTTGCAGTTGTCATAGAGAAAAAAATCATGTCATCGGTTGATCAACCAGGTCTGAAGCAGCATTGAGATTCTGGGTAGATTCTAGATGCTAGGAATTGCAATCGCATTAGGATGACTCTTGCGTAAGCCTTCCCAGCTACACTCAACAGTGAAATGCCTCGGTAATTGTTGCAATCACTTCTGTCTCCTTTCTGTATACAAAGTAACAATCTTCGAATTTTACATACTTAGTGGGACATAGCCTTCTTTTCAGATGGTTGTGAGAAGTGAATTTAGGTGCTGTAGAAGGACAGGCTCGTTATACTTATTAATCTCTGCAGGGATCCCATTTTCACCGGGAGCCTTTCCATTAGCAAGGCAATCTATCGCTCTGCCAAGTTCTTCCATAGTGACCTTTGCATCAAGCTCTTCCATAACTGGCATTTGTTTGATGGCATCAAGTGCATCCTTGCTTACTTCATTTTCAGCTGCATACAACTCGAGGTAGTGTTCAACCCAGCACTCCATCTGGTTGCCTTCATCAGTGATAACTTCTCCTGTCTTCGTCTTCAGAGGAGCTGTTTTTGTGGCAGTTGGACCAACTGCTTTCTTAGTACCACCGTACATTGCCTTAATGTCCCCAAAATCAGCAGCTTTCTGTATACCTGCACATATGTTTCACCAGTAGTTATATGCACATATCCTAGATGTTTGTTGTGCCCTATTCTTTGCTTCTTGCCAGTCATCCCGAGTTCTTTCATTTAGGTTTCTTTTATAAGCAAGCAGGGCATTCCATTTTACCTCAGTGACTTGTTCCTTCTCCTCCAAATTTTGCTCATACCAATCCTTGTTTCTATTCTCTTTCATTCCATAGGCCAATACTGCCAAGTTGTATATGGTGTCAGAAAGTTATTCCCATTTGTTATCAATATTCACTTCTGTTTGTGCATTTGAGTAAAGCACTTTCAAAACCACTGGCAAATTCTTGTCTTTGTTGTGAGCTATGTACATGATATGTGTTGATCCGCAGTTGACCTCTCCATTTAGTGTGATGATATTTCTTAGGGGTGAGCCTCAGTCTACTTGCCACTAAAGCATGGTTAGTGTTGCAGTCAGCGCTATGATAGCTTTGTGTCAGTAGGACATTTTTTAGATCTGTACACCTGGCTATGACAAAATCAAGTTGGTGCTATGATGAGAGTGGGGGTGTCTCCAGATCACCTTGTGTCGATCTTTTAAGTTGGAAATATGTGTTTGTGATACACTTAACATTTATTTTTCCCACTCCGTGATGACCCAGGCAAGTCCTCCACACGTCATTATCTGACCCAACTCGAGCATTAAAGTCGCCTAGAATATATAGTGACTCTGGCTATTCTGTCACTGAGTAAATTGTAAAACAGATCCTTCTCTTCGACACTGGATGATTAGGTGGGAGCATACACACTAAAGATGTTGTTAGTTCCATTTGAAGAGCATATGTGTAAAGTAAGAATCCACTCTGTTCCACCAGATGGTGGCACAATACTGTTCAGGAGTGTGTTTTTAACCACGAATCCTACACCGTGAAGTCTTGGCTCATCTTGTGACTTCCCCTGCCAGAAGAACATGTAATTAGCTTCTCTAATAGCACCCATGTCTGGTAGCCGCATCTCCTGCAGTCCCACAATGTCCAAATTCAAGCGATGGAGCTCCCTATCAATAACTGCAGTCTTACTGATGAAATCAACCTCGTGGGTATCGTCAGTGTATCTTGAACACATGGTCCTGACTTTGCAGGTAGCAATATGAAATGGCGGTTTCTTTTTTATTTTTTGTAGGTGTACTTTATCTACCCACTTGTTGAAGACCACTTCTAAGCTCCACGCACCCTATGAAGCAGGCGGGTAGGGGGCTGCCCAGCTTGAGGCGTGCGGTAGCTGTCCAGTGAGTTGCGACGATCTCTCCCACTGTTGTAAGTGGCCCCTGGCGCTCAAGTCTTATGCCATTCAGACTGAGCTTATAACCAGTGACTGCCTCTTCCCGTGTTGTTCCGATGTCTTTAGACGTTGCTGAAGTGTCCTCTACAGGTTGCTACATGCCTGGGCAATAAATATGAAGAAACGTGAGTCGCCCATGCATCACGGTCTCCCTCTCAACCTAAATGATAGTGTCCAGAGGAAAGGCAAGCCAATACGTCAGGTAGCACTTCGGTTGCAGGAGTTACTGGGAGGGGACGTAGTACGCCTTCCTACTGCGTTTGGGGTCCCACTCCAGATTTTCTTTCAGGGCTTTCTTCCTTATCCTTCATCCCTCCAAAGACTAACTGCAAGGCAGTGGTAAGTAAGATAATTAGATGAGGAGAGAAGTGGTAACTGAGGGTAGAGAATATGTAGGGTCTTCGTCTGGCTCCTCCGCTGAGACCTGTCCAGTCCGGTTAGGTTAGACCTGCCAGTTGCTACGCTACCACAGGCATAGCTCTCAGCTTCACCGAAGCACACAAAGTGTCCTGCCTGTATGGATAGTACTACAATAAGGCGGTGCCTCCTGGATTGAAGTAAATAACAAGACAACAAATACGAGGGTAGGAACTTAAACAGTGGTAACTACTTATTAACAACTGATACAAAAGAGTTACATGTTTGCACCTGTTACTGTCCTTCAAAGTAGTCACCAGTGTTGTGTAGACTACCTGTTGCCAGCGATGTGAAAGGCATAGTATACTGTTAGCAAAGCCTGTTCTATTGATGGTGTGAATGGAGCAGTCTACTGCCTGTCGAATTTCTGGAACAGCTCTGAAGCGAATGCCACAAAGTGGTTCCTTCATTTTCGGAATCAAATGCACAGTATTACTGTTAATTTTTCTAGCATCTCCTGCGATCAGCTTTGCGAAAGAAGCGGCAACACTTTCTGCGTAACCCACCCATCATTTTGCACGACAATGGACTGGTCCATACAGCAGTCATGGGACTGGAAGTACTGTATCATCCACCATACTCCCCGGACTTAAGTACTTGTGACTTTGATTTGGTTCTGAAGATGAAGGAACCACTTCATGGCATTTGATTCAGAACTGTTCCAGAGATTCGACAGGCAGTAGACCGCTCCATTCACACCATCAACAGAACACGCTCTGCTAATGGTATACTGCACCTTCCACATTGCTGGCAATGGGTTCTACACAATCTTGGTGACTACCTTGAAGGACAGTAACAGGTGCAAACATGAAACTCTTTTGTCTTGGTTGTGAATAAATAGTTGCCACTATTTAAGTTCCAACCTTCGTATAAATAAAGAGTTATGTTGTTTCTTCCAGTCTTTTCAAGTTTTTGAGAAAGTAATCTGTCATGAAATATGGGCTCATTTTCCTGAGCAGAAATTGTTAACTAACTGCCACTCAGTTTGACTTTCATAAAGAATTCTCAGTGGAGGAAGCCATATGGGTGTCTCAAAAAGGAAGTCCTGACCGAGCTAAACAGGAAAAGATTCAGTTGGCAGGTTGCCAAAACCTTTGATTGTGTGGCTCTAAAATATTGTGGAATTCATTGAGTGGTTACACAAGGTTCAGTACTGGAATTGCTAGAATTGATTGACTGTGATTCTGCTAAATGACAGGTTTTGGCAATTCCAGCATATTGTGCATGGCCACTATGAGAAATACGACGACTGACTGTGATTCTGCTAAACCACAGATTTTGGCAATTCTAGCATATTGTGTATGACCACAGTGAGGAATACTACGGATGACTTACTATGTAGGTGGGATTTGATGAAGGATGGTGGGTGAGTCAGAAGTCATCTGAATGGAGTATGAACCATTTATTACTGCAGTAATTCATACAGAAATCTCTTTCTGCACTGGATGGTGGGCCTCAACCGATGGACCCAGCAGTGAAGTGCTATAGTAGGTGACCAGCAGCTGCTGTGCTCAGTGCAGACCAGGTGTGACATGACGTTGCGTAGTCAACATCCCTGGTTTTTGGCCAAGTTAGGTCAGGGCTGATGCAGTAGGCTGATACAACAGGTGGAGTACGAGTTGACTATCTGTCGGTAACTGGTGTGATGACCTGCCTGGCTGGATGGACAGTATTTGTGCTCATCAAAGCTGGTTTGTTGTGTTGCTGCTGCAATGTCACATAAGCCACATGCCTGTGTGCCTGATTTCAGTAACAAGCCAGGTACTGACCAGCAGGTGGATGGCAGAACCTAGCAGATGCTGTTGCACAGTGTTATGTTAGTGTATACTGAAAGTGGCATTCTTTAAGGCATTAAGCCCTATTGCCTAGGCCCACACTGTTAACAGTCCTTTCCCCTTTGAAGAATTCAGTCCTCTGAATTTTCGCTGTTCCTGTAACTGGAACTAGTAATTCTTCACAGTTCATTTCATACATATTTGGTTAGTCTTTGGTCTACAATATCTGTAGAAATCCTGTAACATTTCAACAGTCATGCATCTTTGTCATTGATGTCAACAATATCAGTATAAGCGTGCAGGTGCTTGGTAGTGGTGGGGTCTGTGCAACTCTAAGCCTGAGATAGAAGCAGACAGTGCCTATCACAGATAAAATCATGATTATGACTTATTTGGAGATTCCCCATGCAATGAGTCTGTGCTGGTGCTTGCTATCTTGCTGTCTTATATCCCAAAACAGTTGCTCCACTGAAAAAAGACCATTATGGGCAGCACAACATTTGGTATACGGAACTGAAAAGGGTTAAATACAGTGTAGCGTTCAGGTAGCTCAGGTTTTCTCTAAGTAGAATTTTGAACAGGAGGTCGGGTAAGTGGAGACAGAACTGTGGTGTTTAACGTTGTGGCTCTGGTAATGGTGCCAGGTAACTGGAAAGAGGTTTGAATTTGTCACAGTGGACGCAGTTGATTATCGGACCCACGTCTGCAGTTGTGACCTCTTTGTGCTACTTAACCAATTCTGGTCATAGGTGCAAGTGACTATCACTAGGTCTTCCACTGAACAGAGCCAATGTGCACCTGTTTTTCAAAAATATTTGTTTCTGCATTTAACCACTACCAAGAACACTCAGATGTGGGTTTCTCTGCACAGAATAGGTTGAGCTCACGTGGCCCTGGATCAGTATGTTTGACCCAACATTATAGTAACTATTAGGCGGAGAGTAGTGTGAGACTTCATGTCAGGTGGGACCCATAATACATCACACGTCTTCAGCTGTACACACTTGTTCAGAGCTGCCCATGCGACTGGATGGGAGGGATAACATAGTACTCGAAGTGGCACTCTCTGCAAGTCAGGAGTATTTGTTCATGATCCTGAAACTGCAGTCTGCCCTGCATGACGTCAATCTCAATCTCACGCTAATATAGAGTTCCTTCTTCAGGAACTGCTTGTAATTCCAAGTGTGCCAATAGCTTCTCCTGTGGTTTTTTGAACAACTGATCTGGAGGTGAGAGTACAAGTGTCAGATAGCCACGACTAGACTAGTTGAGCACTTACTGCAATGCGGTAGTCTTGATGTGTGCATCTGTTATGCTGTTTCTAAGAGTATGTAAAAGCCTTGCAATGGTTAGCTGGGTGTCAGTGCATCCAGACGGTCCTTAACCATGCCCAAGATCCAGTTTACTATGTCTGTAGTCTCCTGGCTATGGGACAAAAGTGTGGTGGCCAGGAATGGAGGTGCTGAGTATTACTCATTATGTCTCTCTCTCTCTAGACCTGCTAGCTGCAGGGTATGGAGTTTAATAGCCCCTTGATTATCCTCCAAGTTGGTCCACACCTGTCACAGAAAAAAAGTTTACTTTTTCCAGGTCTTCTGCAGAAACAGTACCAAAGACCATCATCAATCCATACGTCTGTGCCTGTCCATCCTTTTTTATGTTGCTGCCTAACTCGTAGTACGAGTTCTGCAGTCTGATGAAATTGCACCTGGATGTATTCGGAAATAGATTGTAATAGTTGATATTCCCACCTGTGTTTCATTTAGCACCAACTTTCCTGAATCATGAGCTGAAATTTCCTAAAGGCATCACTCATCGCTGTGCATTGAAGTCTCTCCTTAGCGTCCAGTGATGTTTGGACAATAACACATTTGATTGTTGCGTGAACAGTACGGCACTATCCAAACAATGTACTTCGAGGGTCCCTGCCATCCCATAGCTGTTCAACAGGCTGGATGTCACCAAGATGATTTTCCTTGTTCAGTATTTGTTGGCACAATGTGATGCTGCTATTTGGTGTCCCTTGATGACTGATCCTGGCTCATGTCTGGATTGTGCTGTAGAGAGAGAAGAAATCCTCAGTTAGCTCATAAGGCCACTCCATGACCTCAGGGCATAGAGTTAAGCTGGAACGATTGCAGACGTTTCCTACTTCTTTTGTTGGGTCTTCCCCTTCGCAATCCTACTTCTCCCCCATACCCTCTTTTTTTGGAGGAAGCTTTTGGTAACTGAGTCAGGGTTTCTGGGGCACCCTTAAATGGTCGAACTCATCCCATACGCACCACATTGCTACAAATCAGGAGTTGTAACTTTATGTTGGCTAGAGAGGTCATTTCAGTATGTAGTAAGGCCCCTGGTATCCCATGCAAACACTGTAATGCAATTTATTGATGACTTAGCTCAGCTCTCTGTGCAATGTACATAGTTATCCTCATACTGTACTATGTCTTCCTTCCACCAATAATTTTCTGCAATGTGCTGCCCAGAAGTTCGATGGCCATGGCGAGCTGAGATAGAGATGTGGGCCTGCATCAACAGGTTGCTGTATAAACTCATTGTCATGACAATATATCACTTCGTTTATTTGTTTATAGAACACTCCATTGTCAGCACAGAACTGGGCTTGCATCACAAACTACTGTCACTCATCTACAGAAATACCCGCAAGCTCTGCTGCTTGTATTTTGCAACTTGATCCATTGGCATTTCCATGTGTTTTCCCTGGGCCATTGCACTACTACAAAATCAGCCTCACTAAGTCATAAAGCCCATCAACAGCATAATGCTGCATCATATGTTATCATCTTGAAGTACCCAACACACAACTAGCACTGTAAATATGTGATATCATAAATCAGTGTAGTTTAATAATTCTTCCCTGCTTTATTTAGCTGCAATCAATGCAAAGCTTTTTATATTGGTGTGCCTACCACCTAACTGTCCATCAGTATGAGTAGCCCCTGCCAAACTGTGCCCAAGAACAAAGTTGACCACCCCATGGCACACCATGCAACCAAAGATAACATGCTTGATTTCAGTGGCTGCTTCACAGCCTGGGGAATCTGGATCCTCCCCACCACCACCACCACCACCACCACCACCACCAGATTTTCTGAACTGTGCAGGTGGGAGTTATCCTCACAAAATGTTCTTCACTCCCAAAATTATTCCAGCCTTAACCTATGATAACCTACTGTTCCCAAATTCTCCACCCAGCAGTTTCTGCCCCCTCTGTCTTACACCTTCTCTAAATTCTTGTCCCCTCACCCTCATTGTGCATTGCTCTCTGCCAAAGCACCCGCCGGTCTTTTTTCCCTTCTCTGCCCCTCTCATTTACTGCTGCCCATTTCCCCCTCTCCCTCCTCAACAGCCTCCTGATGATGTGCCCGGTAGCATTGTCTAGTCCCTGCATGCTCCAACAGGTAGTGCTGACTTCTCTCCCCTCAGCCTGTAGCTGCCTTGAAACATAGGCTATTATGTGCTCTGCTCCATCCATTTCTTGAGTTGATACGCACCGTAATGCATGGTTGCCAGCATCACAAGATAGTATGAACTGTTTTTGATAATCTGGGAGAGTGAGTACAGGACCAGAGGTTAGGAGATCCTTTAAGTGCTAGAAGGCTTACTTGCAATCCAGAGTCAATTGAAACTTTCTTTTGTAACAGTATTGTGAAAAGCACTGGTTGCTACTAACAGTAAAGATAATATATTGAGTTGCGGACAGGTGCAATAAAAGACTGTTACACATTCAGCATTTGGACAGAGTCTTGTTCAGAAAAGGAAAGAAAATATACACACATTCACAAAAAGAAGTACACCTCATGCACACATCATCGCCAGCTCTGGCTGCTTTAACCAGAATGCAATTGTGTCATGTTGAAATCAAACATCAATATAGAGTGGGGCGAGGGAGGGGGATGGCTAGCAGGGTATAGGTTAAGGGGAGAAAAGTCAGCGCTATCTGTTGGAGCGTACAGGGACTAGATGATGCCAACCAATGGTGCCAGGCGCATCATTGGGAGGCTGTTGGGAGAGAAAGGGGGGGGGGGGGAGGGATGGAGAACATTAAACGAGAGGCGCAGAGAAGGGAAAAGAGTGGTGGGTACATTGGTAGAGACCGGTGCACAGTGGGGGTGAGGAGATACGAATTTAGAAGAGGCATAAGACGGGAGGCAGAAACTGTTGGGTGGGGAGTGTGGGAACAGTAGGTTATCATAGTCTGGGGCTAGGATAATTTTAAGAGCACAGAATGTGTTGTAAGGATAACTCTCATCTTTGCAGTTCAGAAAAGCTGTAGGGGAGGATCCAGATGGCTCACATATTGAAGCACCTATTGAAATTAAGCATGTTATGCTTAGCTGCATGTTGTGTGACAGGGCAGTCTACTTTGCTCTTGGCCACAGTTTGGCAGAGGCCATTCATCCTGGTGGAGAGCTAGTTGGTAGTCATACAAATATAAAAAGCTAAACAATGGTTGCAGCAGAGCTGATAAATGACGTGGCTGCTTTCCCATGTGGCCCAGCACCTGATGGGGTAAAATAACCTGTGACAGGACTGGGTGGGTGGATTGAGCAGGTTTTGCACCTGGGTCTTCCACAGTGATATGATCATTGTGTCAAGATCTTAGGACTGGAAGGAGCATAGGGATCAACTACGGTGTTGTGGAGGTTGGGTGTGCTGTGGAAAACCACTTTAGGAGGGGTGGGATGTATCTCGGGTAGGATGTCCTTCATTTCAGAGCATGAGTTAGAATAGGTAATCAAAGCCCTTGCAAAGGATGTGGTTCAGTTGTGCCAGTCCTGGGTGGTACTGGGTGATGAAGGTGGAACACCTTTGTGGCTGGTTCTTGGGGATGGTGGGAGGATTGGGGGTGTGAGAGGAAATGGCATGGGAGATCTGTTAACGGACTAGGTCTGGGGAACAATGCCTGTCTATGAAGGCCTTGGTGAGACCCTCAGAATACTGAGCAAGGAATTCTTGTCACTGCAGATATGCCATCCCCAAGTGGTCAGGCTGTAAAGGAGGGATTCTTTGATGTAAAAGGGATGACAGCTGTCAAAGTGCAGGTACTGTTGTTACTTGGTCGATGTAATGTGGACATAGGTGGGGATGGAGCGAACAGAGAGGAGGAGGTCAATATCTAATAAGGTGGCACACTGGATTGTGAAGGACCAGGTGAAGCAGATGGGAGAGGAGATGTTGAGGATGTTAGGGAATGGAGATAAGGTGTCTTCACACTGAGTCCAGATCATGAAGATATCATCAATGAACCTGAGCCAGATTAAGGGTATAGTGTTTGGGAGGCTAGGAAGGTCTTCTCTAGATGGCCAGTAAAAAGGTTGGCATAGGATGGTTCCATGCAGGTGCCCTTGGCTGCACCACAGATTTGTTTATATACCCTCCCTTTGAATGAGAAGTAGTTGTGGGTTAGGATAAAGTTAGTAAGGTGTATGAGGAATGAGGTGTGGGTTTGAAGTCTGAAGGACGTTGGGAGAGGTAGTGGTATTCAGTAGCGACAAGAACATGGGTGTGAAGAATGTTGGTGTCTAGGGAAGTGCCATCAACATGCTGAGTAGGGAACCAGGTGGTAGAGGGGTGGGGATGGTGGAGACTCGATGAATGATGTGGTTGACATCTGTAATGGGGAAGGGAGGGTTTCAGGATTATTGGCTTTGTTTATTTGGGGGAGCATTTATTTGCTGTTCTCTGCTGATGCACTGACTGGTCTCTGTCCTCTCCTCTGCGCTTCTCGTTTTCTGTTTCCATTCTGTCCCCCCTCCCCCACAGCCTCCTGATGGTGCACCTGACAGTATCATCTAGTCCCAGAATGCTCCACCAGGCAGTACAACTCCTCTTGCTCCACCCGTAACGTTCTATCCCTCCCTTCTAGATTGCTGCTTGTATTTGACCCGACACCATTGTATGCTGGCCAGAGGAGCCAGAGTTATTGGTTATGTGTGCGGGAGGTGCACTTGCTTGTGTGAATGTGCGTGTATGTTCTCTTTGTTTTCTGAAGAAGGCTCTGGCTAAAAGTTAAATGTGTTACTCTCTTCATTGTGCCTGATTGCAACCCAATGGTCATCTTTACTGTGAGCAGCAATCTGTCCTATATTGCTGATATCCCTACCTTGTCTTTCCATTGTTTGAACTTTCTTCTGTAACATATATGTAAGAGGCCTTGTTACTTCTGCAAAATCTGGCTCAAACTTTTGGTAATAATTAGCAAAACCTAAAAAGAACTGAAGCTCTTTTTCAATAGCAGGCGTGAGGAACTTCTGGATGGCATGTACATGCTGTCATCTCATTTGCACACCATCCTTGCTGATAACAAAGCCTAAATAGTGAACTTAATATGAAATGACACTTTCTAAACTCGCTTGGAATGGACTGAAGAGATTCTGCAAATGTACCATGTGCTCTTGGAGGTCCTTAGAAAATACTATGATATTGTCTAAGCACATCTTACACTATTTTGATCTCAGGTCTTGTACCAACCCGTCTAATATGCATTGGAATGTTGCTGGTATATTCTTGAACCTGAATGGGACTCGGTGGTACTGGTAATGACTAGCTGGAGCCATAAATGTGGTCTTATGCATGTCCTCTGGCGCTACCTTTAACTGGTAGTTCTCACTTTTCAAATCCATAATAGTAAAATGATGACATTGCCAAGCATTATTCAAGGATTCTGCGACATTTGGCATATGTGATGCACGTGTGATTGAACACTAATTCAAATATTAATTGGCACAACAGAACTTATAAGCTCTGCTGCAATCTGACAAGGAGACCACATGACAATTGGATGATTGTAATGTTTTTTTATATTTATGGGCTCAAAAAATCAGAATTCAAATATCAATCTGCCATAGCAGTTCAATGCAACTCTCAAAAATTCTCAAGAACAGTGACTTTTGCATTCTCTGAGCGAGTTTAACTCACTAAAGTTACAACAATTTTTCGACTGGTCATGTGGTTCTATTGGTGGTACTCGAGTCTGCTAATTGCTAGATCACTTGTTGAGTCTTGTTCGGTCCTTCTTCTTCTTCTTCTTCTTCTTCTTCATCTTCTTCTTCTTCTCCCCCCCTCCCTTTCCCTCCCCCTCTTCCTCCCTCCCCACACTCCCCTCCTCATCCCTCTACTCCCCTCCCCTTCCCCATCCTCCTTCCCTTCCTTCTCCTCATCCTCTTCCCCCCTCCCCCTCTCCTCCTCCCCTGCCCTACCCCTATCCCTCTCCATCTCCCTTCTCTCACCTCCCCCTGTTCTGTTCAATCTGAATACCCAAATCATTCAAATATAAACGTCATCAAATATGTGCTAATTAATACAGACATTATTTTTACAAAAAATGCATGTTGTCTTATTTCTAATTACATATTGCATGCAAAAGTCCAGTTTTCATTGCAAGTATAAATTTGTAATTACTGGTCACTTATAAAAGTTTAATTTTAAAAAAGGTTGTAAATTAAATGAAAAAAGTCAGGTTTAATACTTCTTATTTGCACTGTCAGTAGTTTTGTGCCATAGAGTAACATTAGTCAGAGTGATAAGTGTTGTAAAACCATGAGACCCATGCCATTACACTATGTTTGTTTCACATAGTTCATGGGAAATTACATGTTTTTCTTTGGCACAGCTGCATTATTTCACAGTTCTAAACTCAAGGCAGATGAGAACCATTGCAAAATACTGCTGAAAGAGAGCCCTGTCTTTTTTTCTGTCAGTTTCCCATACCTGCTATTTTTGGGTGTAGACTGGTATGTGGAGACTATTTTACTTCACACAGCAAATCATTGGACAGGTTCCTTCAAAATATGGTAGCACTATATGAGAGGTGTGCTTGTTTCATTTATAGGAAGGCCTTTGTGCAAAATTGACAGTCTTCTGAAAGACAAGATACATTTTCAGAAAAAAATAGTACACATGATTTTATGTAGCTCCTAGTCCACAGTACGCATGGCATTGTCAATTTTTCAAGGTTTTCAGAAAAATCCATCATTTAAAACTTCTACAAATTATTTTCTATAGTTTTTTAGATGTTTTCTCTTTTATCAAGACTATATAACCAGTTGTTATTTATGCTTTATTTGCCATTTAGATAGGATGGGTTCTGAGGCAGTTCTTATCATGCTCTCTGACACGAATTCAAAAAGTTTTTAAAGGGCTGGAAACAATAATTTTGATTGAAGAAGCTCTATTTTACTGTGTAGTAAGTCATGTCAGTATAACAATAGCATTTGTGCTAGAAGTATATTGGTGAGGTAACTGATGGAAATAGCTACCTTGATTGAAACTGGTGCTGGTAATCGGTATTGACACTTTTCTGATTGCTACCGACACAACACTGTTTTTAGTGGGTATGACATGTCAAGAAACAAGATACCAGAATCTGTTACACATAATATTTCAATGTCTGCTAACTCAGTTTCTCATTCCTGCTGTCATAGGTGTAGATGCACTAAAACAAAAAGTTGTCTGTCACTTCACATTAGCAGTGGTTAGAAATCGGTTGATACTGGTCAATGTCATTTGGTTTTTATTGATTCAAGTAGTCCTGTTAGCTACCTTGCTAACAATCTTCTTGCAAGTGCATATGTAATATGTGCACAGCAGACAATTGAAACATGAGAAAAGCATTTAGGGTGTATGGCGTACACTATATTTATTAATATGATTTAGTGATGTAAAGTGCAGGAAATTTGATTAGTCCAACTGTCAGGCCATTCTTTGTAGTCATCTTGACAGCAGTATGCAAAGAAGTCAGTTATGAAAATCTGCATGATACAAAAGAGCAGCTTTCTTCCCCACTTTTCTTTTTGATGTGGCAGAGCAGCAAGCTCAATAACTTGGAAGGAATGAAATCTGCACTCCAAATCAACTGTCTTGTTTTGTGCTGTCGGTTGCATTAATTTCTGTCCTCTGTACCGTTTTGTTTTTGTGGCATGACACATATCTAAATCTACCAACTTAGTTATACAGAAATGTCAATTTTATTCCGTCTCCCCTTCCGAAGGTGTGTGTGTGTGTGTGTGTGTGTGTGTCAAGCTACAGAGAAGTGTTCCGTTGAACTTGCTACTGCAGTGTGTAACGAGTTACCCCTCACACAGTGACCCTTAAATTACCACGCAGCAAGGTTGTTTCCTGTGTGCCATGATGGTTTCCTTCATTTTAGGCACTGGTGTTCTGCTTATGCAATACTTGATGAATGAATGGGTGACTGAGGATTCTTCAGAATGTTGTTCATATCTTTAGGAACACTTGCGATCTTCTTAGAGCTGGAAGTGAGATATTGCTGAGAACAGAAAGCCAGAGGGTGATTGTACTCCAAATACATCCTTTAATTACTTGTATTGCTTGATTTGTGCATCTGTCTTGTAATGTTGTTAGCAAGAAAGAGAATGTATAACAGAAACAGAAGAAAAAAAATCGGGAAACTAATTCACAAAAGTAAATTGAAAGCAAGTGGTATGAAATACAGTGTGTTTTAAATGTAATTTGAAAAAAGGCGAAACTTCCTGGAAGATTAAAACTGTTTGCTGGAGCAATACTTGAACTCGGGACTTTTACCTTTCGCGGGCAAGTGCTCTACCTTGTCTTCTTCTGTCCAAACTTCACATAAGCTCTCCAGCGAAACTTACGAGTCTTAGGAAGTGAGGCACAGAAAATGTAGGTACATTTTGCTGTTTGGGCAGCTATGTAACTGATGATGGCTGAAGTGGACAGGATGTAAAATGCAGACATAAGAGCAAGGTAAAAGTTTTTGAGAAAGATAAATTTGCTAACATGAAATAAGAATTTAAGTGTTCGGAAGTAATTTCTGAATTAATTTGTCTAGGTGTAGCCTTGTGTGAACATGTTACGTGGATACTTCAGAGTGCAGACAAGAAGAGAATAAAAGCTTTTGGAATGTAATACCACAGAAGATTGCTGAAAATAGACAGGTAGATTATATAACTAAAGAAGAGGTACTGTATCAAACTGGGGATAAAAAGAGCTGTATGGTACAACTTGACTAAAAGAAGGAAAAAGTTGACGAGAGACATCCTAAGGCATCAAAGAATAGTTAATTTGGTAATTGAGGGAACTGTGAGTGGTACAAATGTAGAGTGAGACCAAGGCTTGCCTTCATTAAACATGTTCAAGTGCATATAGATTGCAGTAATTATGCAGAGATGTAAAGACTTGTGCTCCATTGTTGTAGAGAGCTGTGTCAAACCAGTTCTCAGACTGAAAACCACAACAACAGATACAGACAATGTGTAATGTCCCAGTATGGAAATTTTGTTAAGGTAACATTTACATCTGTGTTGCGGTGTTACAACATAGCTGAGAGAAATCTACTATGAAGTTGTTGGTGTAAATTCTGAAGATTTAGAAGAAAGCAGATCATTACCATAATAGTTAGCAGTTGCCAGATGAATTCTATTCAATCCTGCCTACTTGTCAAATATGTGGGGTCCAGGAAACCAGCCTTCTCGGATCGCTAGACAACATAAAAAAAAATCGCATTAATGAGTTTTATTACGAAATGAACAATGACAATACTTAAGTTTGACAATAACACAGAAGTGTCACAAGCAAAGGGCGACATGCAAATAAGAAATCTCTTCAGTATGTACAATTCCTAAGTCGCTGGTCTTGAAGTGCGTAATCTTGATGCTGCTGTAGAAATGGGCTACAATCAGTTGGAATCAGTCGGCGCGGTGCTTATGTCCTCTAAGTGAAGAGGTTGCTGCTGTCATGTCGTCCTGGAGAGGGGTTGGTCAGTGTGCAATTGGCTGATATCTTCTTCATAACCCTCTCTGCTCTCTCGTTTGTGACAGGTGTCAAGACGCTTGACTTTGCACCATAACAAATTCTATGCATAAATATTAGTGCATCTGCCTGCTTTATCCTTGTTATGATAGTACTAATACAGTCAATAATTAAAATAACAAGAAATGCTTCAAAAAAGGGAGAGAAGAAAATCCTATAATGTACAAAGTTGTTCTAACTTAGATTTTTGAGAATATTTATTTGTTGTCATTCATATTTTGTGTATAATAATCATAAATTAAGTTTCACACCAGGGGACTTATGACCTAAGATGTTGAGTCCCATAGTGCTCAGAGCCATTTAAGTTTCACACCAATTTGTATTATCTGAAGGATATAACATATTGTAGCACAATGAACGAGAGAAGACTGAGGATGATCATCCAGCAGCGATCACATACATAGATGGCATATTGCAGGTGGTGCTGGGAGGTGCCTGCTCAGCCATTGTGCATGGTCACTTGGCCACATTGTCTCCCCGTGCTGAACACCCAATAATGGACAAGGAATGACTGTCCCGTTGTATGTGTCAGTCATGCAGCGAATGTCAGAGAAGATGGCTGGTGCCCAATGTCTAGGTTGCAGCTCTGTGGGTTGCTGTATCCCTTGTTTCGTGGGGAATCGGCAAGCTGGTTCTCGGTAAATTGACTCCCACCCAGCCAAGTGGCCGGGCAGTGTACCGATGTCTTCAAAACTGTCAGATGGCCTCTCCAGTTTTACCAGCTCCCTGTCAGCATAGCAGGAGTGTACGTCTGGATGGTCCTCACCTGGTGGTGCAGTTGGAGTTTTGGTGAGTGTGACACTGTTAGTGGAGGCCCCCCATCAGGTCCTGGCATGGACTGGAGCTGCAGTGGTAGGAGCAGTGCCACTGGGACCAGTACTGCAGTTCAATATTTTTCAGACATCTGGTCCATTACAGAGGGATTTGAGAGAATGGCAATGATTAGTGAATGGTGCTGAGAACCAGAGGTAACACGAACAGCTGGGGAGCATGAGGGGAGATAATGGAGGGTCCAGCGAAAGAGAAATGAAAGGTGGTGTCACTGCAATGTGTGTTTGCTGGTTGGCCCAGAGACGGTGGTGGCTGGATGCCTGCCACAGGAGTTGGTTTTGATGGCATGTCACTGTCTGATACCCAAGATCAGAGGGAATATGTGGTGTCTCCACTGCTACCGGCGTACTGCTGCAATGCATTTGTCCTGGCATTTGAAGCCCCCCCCCCCCAAAAAAAAAAAAAACACACACACACACACACACACACACACACACACACACACACACACACACACACTGATGTTCTGTCGGAAGCATGGAGACAATACTGTAGGCAGCCCCAGAGACATTGGCAACATGAGTTGGAAGAGCATGCAGGAATGACGGGTGTGAAATAGTTCCACTGGACTCATCTGACTTATCAACGTCAACCTTTAGGATTTGCAAAAAATTGTTAGTGCCTCATCTCTGTGAATGTTGGACACATATTTCTTCATCTGTGTTTTAAATATGTGCATGAGTCTTTTGATCTCCCCATTTGATTGAGGGTGGAAAGAAGGCAACAGCAGGTGCTGAATGCCATTTCTGCAGAAAAGCCTGTCTGGAAACCTGGAAGTGAATCTGTGGTTCATTGTCTGACACCAGTATGATAGGAAGTCCTTCAATAATGAAAATTCCGCATAGCACTGCAACCATAGCCTCCACATTTGTCGTCCATTAGTTGACCACATACAGAAAGTTGGAGGACAATCAGCCAGTTTGTATCCAGGATGGGGCCTACAAAGTCGACATGAACTTGCTCCGACGGGTGTGAGGGCATCAGCCAGAGTGAGAATGTTTGGCGGGGAGCTATTACTATTGTTCATACTGATGACAGTTGTGGACATGTTCAACATGCTAGTCTATGCTCAGCCTTACACTTGGTGTAGGGCAAGCAGTTTAGTTCACTTCAGTGACATTGGTGCAAGTGCTTTAAGATTGTTGGGCACAGAGTTTCCTGTAGGAGAACATGGGGAGACAGTTGATCCGTGTTCAGTAGCATAACTCCATCCACTGGATTAGCCAATGTTGGAAGTAGAAGTAATCCTGCAACAGGTTGGAAGCTCAGTCGGGAATACAGTTCAGCCAGCGCTGTTTACGTACCACTGTATGTGTTGTAAGATGGTGTCCTTGGCCTTGGCCTCAGCCACATGGGTCCCCGTGATGGAAAAATCGTCTACTGTTTGTTGAGCCTCTACATACAACTGGAAGCAGATCATCTTGTCTTGGTCCCACTCTGGTTCTGGCCCCATCAGGAGATAACATTTGCATGGTCAAATTGGGTGGTATTACAGAAGGGAACTTCATAATTGTGCCTGCTGATAAAGAGTTCACAGCACTGGAGTTGGTGGCCAGTCCTCTCAGGTAGCATTGCTGCAGGACTGACGAGAGACATCAACGGCTCATAGTCCTTATAAAGAGGTGAAACTTTGTTCCAATAAGAATACATGAAATTTCTTCAGTGCAAAGATGGACATTAGGGTCTCTTTTTTGATTTATGAGTACCTCTTCTGTACAGCATTGAGTGTCTTCGATCCCAGGCTCCGTTCAGAGGTGTTTGCTGCCACCACTAGCTGTATGCCTGGTTGAAATGTGGTGAGATATAGTACCAACACGAGGGGCATCTTCAGGATCTTGAATGTTTTTTCACTTACCTCTGACCATACAAAAGGCACACTCTTCTTCCACAGATTGTTGAGCAGGTGCGCTGTTGACACCACATCTGCGATAAATTTCCAATAGTACATTATTTTTGCTGGAACATGTTTCACTCTGTGGAGTGATGAAACACAGTGACCATTTCGACCAGCTTCTGTGTGGGCTTAATACCTTAATGAGTGATGATGTATCCTATGTATTCAAGCAACAGCTGAAACACAGAGGTTTTTCGAGATTGCATTATAGGCCTGCGAACCTGTAACAGCTGCCACAACTTTCCCTAGTGTTCTTTCTTTGGGGCACCTATCACCACAACGTCGTGTAGATAATGTATTCAGCCTTGGACATCCTGCAGGAGCTGCTTGAGGAATCTTTGAAAGATCAATGGGCCTTAGGACACCCTGAAAACAGCATTTGAAACAGTATAATCCGTGTGGTGTGTTAACTACCAGGACTTTCTGCAATTCCTCATGCAGGGTAGATGTAAATAAGCTTCAAAAAGTAGTGGCTTCCCATGAGTGCGGAAAAAAGCTAGTTTTGTTTCGGAATGGGATATATATCGATATCTGTAGGGGAATTAATCATAACCTTTAAGTTTCTACGCAGGTGCAGTTTCGTTGATGGGTTTTTCACAAGAACCAAAGATGTTGCCCCCTCAGTTACAGACAGGAGCTCAATGACATACAAGGCTACAAATCTATCTCGCTCATTCTTGACAGCATTCTGCACTGATTTCATTAGTGCAATGTGCACCTTATAGTTCTTCCCATTTCCTAGACCACCAGAGAAAATGTCAAGGTACGCTTGCTGAGGATTTCCAGTTCCTGGAATGGTATTTGTTCAGAGACCACATAGGCCAAGTCACGTATTACAAATTCTAAAGCAGAAAAAGTATCAATGCCAAATAGGAAGTGTCTTATGACATTTTTGTATGTTGCTGTGATTGTGTTGTTTGTTATATGCCACGAAGCAGTGAGCTATGAATTGAAGGAAAGGTGCTCCCAGCTGGAGATATGTTTTTTTGAAGGAGAGGTGCTCCCAGCTGGAGATATTTCTAAGAGTTTAACAGGGATGTCAGGCTGTAGTTGAAATTGTTTATTGCACAAAGTGAGCATGGTGAACAGTTTCTTTTGTGACACTACTGCAGTGTGTGACCCTGATGAAATCACATTACTGCCCATTGGGTCTTGTCGAGGCGATTGTTTCTTGTCCAGAGTGTGGGAGACAGACACCAGATGTACTTCATTCTGCCACACCTCGCACTGTGCTCACTTGTCAGGGCAGTAGTGCCTGGTATGTTGAAATATAGTCTAGTATATTTAAAAAGAAAGATGATGAGACTTACCCAACAAAAGCGCTGGCAGGTCGATAGACACACAAATAAACACAAACATACACACAAAACTCTAGCTTTCGCAACCAATGGTTGCCTCATCAGGAAAGAGGGAAGGAGAAGGAAAGACAAAAGGATTGGGTTTTAAGGGAGAGGGTAAGGAGTCATTCCAATCCCGGGAGCGGAAAGACTTACCTTAGGGGGAAAAAAGGACAGGTTTACACTCGCACACACACACATATCCATCCACACATACACAGACACAAGCAGACATTTGTAAAGGCAAAGAGTTTGGGCAGAGATGTCAGTCGGGACGGAAATACAGAGGCAAAGATGATGTTGAAAGACAGGTGAGGTATGAGCGGCGGCAGATTGAAATTAGCGGAGATTGAGGCCTGGCGGATAGCGAGAAGAGAGGATATGCTGAAGGGCAAGTTCCCATCTCCGGAGTTCTGACAGGTTGGTGTTAGTGGGAAGTATCCAGATAACCCGGACGGTGTAACACTGTGCCAAGATGTGCTGGCCGTGCACCAAGGCATGTTTAGCCACAGGGTGATCCTCATTACCAACAAACACTGTCTGCCTGTGTCCATTCATGCGAATGGACAGTTTGTTTCTAGTCATTCCCACATAGAACGCTTCACAGTGTAGGCAGGTCAGTTGGTAAATCACGTGGGTGCTTTCACACGTGGCTCTGCCTTTGATCGTGTACACCTTCCGGGTTACAGGACTGGAATAGGTGGTGGTGGGAGGGTGCATGGGACAGGTTTTACACCGGGGGCGGTTACAGGGGTAGGAGCCAGAGGGTAGGGAAGGTGGTTTGGGGATTTCATAGGGATGAACTAAGAGGTTACGAAGGTTAGGTGGACGGCGGAAAGACACTCTTGGTGGAGTGGGGAGTGTCTTTCCGCCGTCCACCTAACCTTCGTAACCTCTTAGTTCATCCCTATGAAATTCCCAAACCACCTTCCCTACCCTCTGGCTCCTACCCCTGTAACCGCCCCCGGTGTAAAACCTGTCCCATGCACCCTCCCACCACCACCTATTCCAGTCCTGTAACCCGGAAGGTGTACACGATCAAAGGCAGAGCCACGTGTGAAAGCACCCACGTGATTTACCAACTGACCTGCCTACACTGTGAAGCGTTCTATGTGGGAATGACCAGCAACAAACTGTCCATTCGCATGAATGGACACAGGCAGACAGTGTTTGTTGGTAATGAGGATCACCCTGTGGCTAAACATGCCTTGGTGCACGGCCAGCACATCTTGGCACAGTGTTACACCGTCCGGGTTATCTGGATACTTCCCACTAACACCAACCTGTCAGAACTCCGGAGATGGGAACTTGCCCTTCAGCATATCCTCTCTTCTCGCTATCCGCCAGGCCTCAATCTCCGCTAATTTCAATCTGCCGCCGCTCATACCTCACCTGTCTTTCAACATCATCTTTGCCTCTGTATTTCCGTCCCGACTGACATCTCTGCCCAAACTCTTTGCCTTTACAAATGTCTGCTTGTGTCTGTGTATGTGTGGATGGATATGTGTGTGTGTGCGAGTGTAAACCTGTCCTTTTTTCCCCCTAAGGTAAGTCTTTCCGCTCCCGGGATTGGAATGACTCCTTACCCTCTCCCTTAAAACCCAATCCTTTTGTCTTTCCTTCTCCTTCCCTCTTTCCTGACGAGGCAACCGTTGGTTGCGAAAGCTAGAGTTTTGTGTGTATGTTTGTGTTTATTTGTGTGTCTATCGACCTGCCAGCGCTTTTGTTGGGTAAGTCTCATCATCTTTCTTTTTAAATATATTTTTCCCACGTGGAATGTTTCCCTCTATTATATAGAAATATAGTCTAGGCATGATGGAAACAAGCACCGGTCGGGGAGGGGGGGGGGGGGGGCGAGACTTCACTGTTGCTATATTTTCTGTGTCAGCAAAGTTGGATCCCTCTCCAGAGTGTGTTGCAAGAGCCACCACCTTGTCCTGGAACTCTAATTGATGGCCTGCAGCCTGGGAAACTTCAAAGGATTGGGCCCATTTTAAAATTTCTTCTCAAGGAGGGTCCTCAATTGTAGAGCTTTCTGACATACCTCCTTATCCAGAACTGCCCGAATGATCACACTCCTGATCACCACCTCTGCATATGATTCATTATTTACTGGAATTACAAAATGACATATCCTACTGACTCCCTGCAGCTCAGCCGTCCAAGTGTGTATAACTGATTTGGCCGTTTACGACAGTGATAAAATTCCACCTCGGATCAATGACGTGGCAGTGTCAGTAAAAGTGGGTAGTTAATAGTTGGTAGTTAATTTGTCAAAGAACAGATGTGCCAGTTCTGTGAGAGGGACCAGTTTGCACCTTAGCTCGTACGTACTGCGTGAGATACAGTGATTAATAAAATCACTTGCTTCATCAGTTACCTGGAATGTGGCAAAGTGCTACCACAGACACTTCTCGTATGCTTCCTACTATTCTCCTGTCTTGTAAGGCGGCAGTGGTGGCAAATTTGTAGTCAACAGCATTGGGGACAACAAGGCTTCCTGGTGTTTATGTCCATCTAACTGCTGTTGCCCGAGTTGCTGGAGCATGACTTATATCCACACACCTGGTAAGGTAGCCAGCCTGTTGTGCAGGGTCCATGGGTATGTAACAAACATGAACAATCCTATCGTCATCTCTAGTTATGTTGTAACTAACAAGATAAAAAACATGAGATGGCACCTCCAGAACATGTATATTTAACAATCTCACAGGACAGTAATTATCGGCAGATACAGTGCATGGTGTAGCCATATGATGAGCTGCTACAGTGCAGTTCTAGCGAGCTTAGTAAATAGCATGATGAGTGAGAGTTGACTGTGGACAAATGCTGAGGGTGATCGCATATGTAGGTGGCATGTCACAAGTGGTGCTGGGAGGTGCCTGCGCAGCTGTCATGTATGGTCTGTTGCCCGCGGTGTCTCCTCCAGGTGGGCATACTTCACATTAGTGTACACGGAATGACTGTTGCACCATATGTGGCAGTTGTGTGACAACATCTGATGTCGGAGACGATGGCTGGTGCAGGGGATCTAGGTAGTAGCCCATTGGGTTACCACAACTTAAACTAATTTTAGCAAATGCCAGAATATTTCTTTAGGGGAAAACAATTAAATTCTAAAATCTCTTTTGTAGTTTTCTGAATTTCAGATATTTTACAGTCAGTAATGTAGAAGAACATTGTTGTTCATTACTAATAGTGAGAATGTTGTTTTTTTTTTTTTTTTTTAACTTGGACAATTGAATTCAGAATGCATATTTCAGAGATGCTGACATCTAACAACAGTAAATGAGACATCTAACAACAACAAATGAATTAGTAGGTAACAAATCTGTGCAAAAGTGTTGTAACACTGAGTAACCAAAATTTGTGATATTGAAGAGAACAGTTTTTTTACATAGCTACTGGAACTGGAGAAATATTATGAATGATAATATACTAATTTTTAACCACTGAAAATAGCATATTTCTGGCTGTTTGTTGAGAGTCTTGAAACTGTTATTGGAGTGATGGAAAACAAAACAAAATCTTCCACTCCAGTTGTCCAAAAGTAATGTCAACAGTGTAATGCCCAAAAGTAAAGCTCATTTACGTTTGTATGCTTGCTCTCAGCTGTACCCTCTTGAATATATTTTTTTTTACGTAGACATTCTAGTAGAAAGTAAAGCTTTCCTCTCAACTGGACTGAAATATTGTACACATACACTTTTGTTAACTGGAATTACGTTGCAATGGACTCAAGAATGAGAGAAGATATATTGCAAAATATAATTTAAAAACAACTTTACCATAATGCTCTTCAGTTGTGCTTTCTAAACCACACTGGAAATCTACTTTACCTAATAATGATAAAATCCAGCAATGGAAAATCTAGGATGGAATGTAACAATATTATGAGAAGGAAAGTTGCTACTCACCATATAGCGGAGATGCTGAGTCTCAGACAGGCACAACAAAAAGCCTCTCACAATTAAAGCTTTTGGCCATTAAGGCCTTTATCAGCCATAGACATACACATGTACACACACTCACACAAATGCAATTTTTGTGTGTGAGTTACGTGTGTGTGTGTGTGTGTGTGTGTGTGTGTGTGTGTTGCTGACAAAGGCCGTAATGGCCAAAAGCTTTAATTGTGGGAGGCTTTTTGTTGTGCCTATCTGCGACTCAGCATCTTCGCTATATGATGAGTAGCAACTTTCCTTCTCATAATATTAATAATGATAAAATATTGATATTATTAATAATAATAATAGTAGTAGTAGTAGTAGTAGTAGTAGTATTAACTTTAACAACTAAAGTGTCTTCTTTACAGCTGTGGCCGTGATAAAATTCTTATGCTTTGGGACGTGGATAAGGAATGTTCTGTTCGTACAGTACCTGTCTATGAATCCCTTGAAAGTTTGGTTCTCTTACCTCAGAAATTTTCACTACCTAATCTGGCGATTGAGAAAGGTATTCATATTGCAACAGCAGGCGAAAAAGGTAAGAATATATCTACTGTATTGATTTTCAGTTTGATGAAATGCAGTAGTTAGGAAACAAGGATGCAATCTTTTTTCTTTTTAAAATTTCAGGAAAAGTACGTGTTTGGGATGTGGAGCGGGCCTGTGAAGTTTACTGTCAAGAAAACCCTATAGTATCTGCTGCATCTGAAGATGGTGGCCTCTCCATCATTAAATTAATGTTTTGCCATACTACAAGCACTCTGGCTGTCATATCATATGATCATAATATTATTTTGCATAGTTTGAATACCTTCGTGTGTGAGAAACAGGTAAGCACAATGCAGTGCCAAATTTCATTATTGGTATTTGCTTGACACAGTTTCTCACAGTCACTAGAGTTTCTGCCTGGTAAAAATTAGTCACAGCTCAATTTACTGAATTTCACTCTCAGCACTTTATTTAAAACATTTAGACCTGTGTTTTAGTATGAACTGATGAGCTTTGTGGCATTTTATATGAACGACACTTGATAACAATGAAAAATATTGTCCTGTGATGCAATTATGTGGAGGGTGAACATAACATCTGTTACTGATTACAAAAATTTATTTCTGAGGAATTATGCTAGATACATACCATTGTTGCAGGGCAGAGGGTGCTTTGTGCCAGTGTTGCATGGCAAAGTGTGCTGATACCATTGTTCCATGGTGGTAGCTGGTACTTTGTACCAGTGTTGTAGGACTGAGGGTGCTTTGTACCAATGTTCTGTGTGGTTTATTGCAAATGGTAGCATACCAGATAAAGTTTTTTGTATATACCAGGTTTGCAATAAGTTCTGGAAATGAGGGAATCACAAATGTGTCAGGAAAATTTGAAAAAAACTATGGAAAATCTCTTTTTGTGGTTCAACAGATGGAATAGTTCGTTTATGCAGGTGACATGCATTGTTGCCGGCTGAGTGCAGGTGATAAGCTGGTGAGTGTTGTGCAGCCCCTCCCTACTCCATCATTCCTACTGCTTATCACCTCCCCATCGCTCCCCTCAGTCAGTGCCACCACTGCTGCTTGCTGCCAGCTGAGCAGCTGCTGACAACAGTGGCAGGGAGACATGAGGAGTGGTTTGTTTGGATCTCAAAGCATTTGCATAAGTTGTCCGTTGCACGGACTGTTCAATGCAGTGAATAGCTGATCATATGTGAGCAGATTTCCGTGGTGGGCCTGAACTGCAGGTCAGAACAGCGGGCCGGTACTGATGGACCAGGCTCGTCAGTGTAAGGTCCATTGTTTCCCACTAATGTCCAGGCTGCATCTCTCGGATGAAGTCTGTCCGATCTGCCCGCAGGCTGGATCCGTTCATGTATGGCATACATTGGCAGATTTTCAAGATTTATTTGTAGCCTTAGAACTCCAATGCATCTTCACAGGCCAGAGGCCACAAGTAATGGATATCAGAAGTTGGAACTCTGTCTCACTGCAAATACATTTACAGTGTGGTGTTTTACAGGCGTTTTGTTTATTGTAGTATTTTTTCACACTTAGAAAGTAGTTCATGTATTCGAGAGAAAGTACGGACAGTGCTAGGAAGAAAATTGTGGCAGTCACCGGCAGTTTGCATGCTATGTACTCATATAATTCTCAAAAGAAAAATTGCACATACCTGTCAAATTATGGACATAACACAGCAGGTAATAGCCTGCAGTAATGAAAATAGTACAAGGATTATTTTATTTGCACTCGCCATAGTGTTATTTATACAATTCATCCTCCCCTTTTGTACTTCTTTCAAGAGGCCAACATCTTTCTGGGCTTATTTCTGAAATTATTGAAGATATTTTAAATCCATCCTTGCAACTACAAGCAAATTGGTATTTTTTTTACCAAATATGTTTATTGAAATAAAATATCATCAGTGGCTATAATGAAACATGTTTACAATCTGGCTTGCTTTCTACATCTAAAAAGAGATTGTTACAAAAGATGTTGGAGTTCCTTATGATTTCTTATGTCCAGTTTTCAATCACATCAGGAAATGGTGTCAGCTTGCATGTTTCTTTAGATATTTTTATGTTTGGGACTGTTGTTTCTGGTACCATAGTTGCAAAGATGGATTTAAAATACCTTTGGTTATTATAATCAAACAATGGAAACTCCAGGTAGGAATATCAACAATGTAGGAAAAGACAGATTGCTCCTTTCCATAATGAAGACATGTCAAGTTGCAAACAGACACAATTAAAAAACACTTACTTAAAGCTTTTGGCCACAGTTTTCATCAGTAAAAGAGAGACACATGCCATCCACACACACAAGCAAGCACACCTCATGCACACGACTGCCAAATTCAGCATCTCAGACCGGAATGCAACTATCGCATGGGATATGAGCAGCTATCTGGTGCAGGCTGCAAAGGGGATGGGATAGCAGTGAATGGGCGGGGAGTGGGGGATGGGGGAAAGATAAATGCTGTCTGGTGGAGTGTGTAGGGACTACACTGCTAACAGGGAGGTGGGGAAAAAAGGAGAGGAGAGGGAAAAAAATGTGCGGATGTGTTGGCAGAGGGCTGCAGGTTGAGGCCAGGATAGTTCCACGAGCAGAGAATGTGTTGTAAGGATAATTCTTGTCAGCACAGTTCAGAAAAACTAGTGGTGGAGGGTAGGATCTAGATGGCTCGGGTAGTGAAGCAGCCATTGAAATGAAGTATGTTATGTTCAGCTGCATGTTGTGCCACAGGGTGGTCTGCTTCGTTCTTGGCCATAGTTTGGTGGTGACCGTGCATCCTGGTAGACAGCTTTTTTGGTAATCATATCAATGTAAAAAGCTGTGCAATGGTTGCAGCAGAGTTGATAAATGACTTGGCTGCTTTCACAGGTTGCACAGCCCCTGATGAGGCAGGATAAACCTGTGACAAGACTGGAACAGGATGCGCTGGGTGGGTGGATTTGGCAGGTTTTGCACCTGGGCCTTCCACAGGGGTATGATCATTGTGGTGAGGGGTTGGAATTGGGAGTGGCATAAGGATGGACTAGGATATTGTGGAGGTTGGGTGGGCAACAGAACACAACTTTAGAATGGGTGGGAAGTATCTCGAGTAGGATGCCCCTCATTTCAGAGCATGATGATAGGTAATCGAAACCCTGGGAAACGATGTGATTCAGTTGTGCCTTTATGATGTGATTCAGTTGTGCCAGTCTGGGGTGGTAATGTGTGATGAAGGTGACACTCCTTTGTGGCTGGTTCTTGGGGGTGTGAACGGAAATGGCACAGAACATCTATTTGTGGACTAGGTCTGGGGGATAGTGCCTGTCTGTGAAGGTGCCATTTCCCCTCACACCCCCCAATCCTCCCACCACCCCCAAGAATCAGCCACAAAGTAGTGTCACCTTCATAACCTAGTACCATCTCCGGACTGGCACAACTGAACCACATCCTTTGCCAGGGCTTTGACTACCTATCATCATGTTCTGAAATGAGGGACATCCTATCTGAGATACTTCCCATCCCTTTCTAAAGTGGTGTTCCATCACCCACCCAACCTCCACAACATTGTAGTCCATCCATACACTACTCCAATTCCAACCCCTTGCCACAATGGTCATACCTCTGTGGAAGACCCAGGTGCAAAACCTGCGAAATCCATCCACCCAGCACTTCCAGTCCTGTCACATGTTTATACTACTCCATCAGGGGTCAGGCCGCCTGTGAAAGCAGCTATGTCATTTACCAGGTCTTCTGCAACCATTGCACAGCTTTTTATATTGGTACATGTACAACCAGGTGTCCACCAGGATGAACAGCCGCCAACAAACTGTGGCCTAGAGCAAGATAGACCACCCTGTAGATCAATGTGCAGATGGACATAACACACTAGATTTCAATGGCTGCTTCACTAACTGAGCCATCAGGATCCTTCCCTCCACCACTAGCTTTTCTGAACTGTGCAGATAAGAGTTATCCATACAACACATTCTCTGCTCTGGAACTATTCTGGCCTCAACCAACAGTAATATACTGTCCCCACACCCTCCAACCAATGGTTTCCACCCCCTCTGTTCTATCATCTCATCCCCATTCTCATCTCCCACCCTGTTTATTTGCAGCCCTCTGCCAACACATCCGCCTGACTTCCCCCCCCCCCCCCCCCACCCCATTATTTTCTCCTTTCTTCCCCATCTCCCTGCCCAACACTTCCTGACGTTGCACCTGTTGGCAGTGTAGTCCCTACACACTCCACCAGACGGCATTTGTCTCCCCACCACCCCCCACCTGTACACTGCTATCCCATCCCCTGTTCAGCCTCCACCAGATTGCTGCTTGTGCCCCACATGATAGTTGCATTCCGGCCCAAGATGCTAAATTTGGCGGTCATGTATGCATGAAGTGTGCTTACTTGCATGTGTGTCCCTGTTTCACTGATGAAGGCTGCCACTGAAAGCTTTACATAAACATCTTTTAATTGTGTATGAGTGCAACCTGATGTGTCGTAAATTCTTATAATACACCTATCGACAGTATGGTCTCATAAACAAAGATTTTTTTGTGGAACTTCATTTCGCATTTTGTATTTTAGTTTTTATAACAGTATGGTTTGCAGCTGGAATACAGTCTAGAAATATTTCAGCTCTTTCTTTGTATGCCATAATTTTTCACATTCTTATTTGTGTAATGCTCATGTGTCAGTTTTCGTAAACAAAATATTTCACGATACAATCGTATAAGGTATTTTATGTGGTCTTTGGTCCAGCCCCTTTAGCAACCAAAACTTACTGTCACATGAAAGCCCCTCATTCATCAGTGGTGAAATTCGAATAACATTTCTCTTGTTGCCATATTAAAATTTGCTTCTTTTGGCAAACAAAACAGAGATTGCACACTGTTACCTCACCAACATTCTAATACGGTTGCAATTGTGACAGAATCTTGAAACAGTGGTTTATTAAGTGAGGAACTGAGGGCAGTTCAGATCAGAAGCTTACGAAAAATCACATTCTCGGTATAAAAATAAATGTGTAATTTCTGCACTTACGTTGTTGCAAAGCCATACTGTTTCTCATTTCACCAGCTATTGAAGAAAGACTCTTAAAAAATTACAACAGTCCATTTGTCTCTAATCATCTTTACCATGACATGTGTGTTCTCTGTTCATCAGAAAATCGAACTTTATTTAGGTAATCATTGCCCGCATCAATTTATTCCAGCATGTTCCCAGCCAACTCATCACTTGTGAGCCTGTCGTCTGGCTGCAGCGCTTGCAGGGGTTGCACTAAGTATGCAAGAAAATGCAGCTATTCGTGTAAAATATTTATCACAGTTCTCTGTGGTATGCCTGTTATTTTGGAAACCTGCTGCATCAATTTCCACAGACTGTGTTAAAATGCAGCACCCAAGGTTGCATGAGTTGCACTAAGTATGCAATGAAATGCAGCTGTTTATGTAAAATTTTTATCACACTGCTCTGATGTATGCCTGTTTCTTTGGATATATCAATTTCCGCAGACTATGTTAAAATGCTGAACACATGGTATCAATAGTGCCATCACTAAGTCCATGTGTATCGCTTCTTGTCTTGTCATTATTACTTTTCATATGGTTCTTTGTGATGCTCTTTGCATATGGTGAATCTTGATCATAAGCTCTTTGGAGCTCTTGCTGAACTGTAATAGATACCATGTTACATGAAACCACAAAATACATTGTGCTTTGTCTTGCATAGATACCACTGTTACTGCAACACTTCTAAATTATGATGTATAGAAGAAATCAGATGCTGTCAAAACACATGTAAAAGTGTACCCATGAAAACTTTTTGAGTTAAGATACGATTTGCAAACAACCACACATCTGCACTTAACATAATTCCTTAGACATAAATTATTGCATTCAGGCAAAGATATTGTGCTCGCTCTGTATTAAAATCTCCTCAATGTAAATCTTTGCTTTAATGGGGTCCTGGGTTCGATTGCCAACGGGGTCAGGGATTTTCACCTGCCTCGAGATGACTGGGTGTTTGTGTTGTCCTCATCATTTCAGCATCATTTCTGAAAGTGGCGAGATTGGACTGAGCAAAGGTTGGGAATTTGTACTGGCGCTGATAACCACCCAGTTGAGTGCCCCACAAACCAAACATCATCATCATCATCATCAAACTAAATATGTTCAAAAATATGCTCCACTATGTAGAGTAACTGATAGACTCATAAATTTATTTTTTGTAGGCTTCACACATATTTGCTATTTAATGTCAAATCTGAAGGAATGTATAATCGCAAGTACTCCCCTCAGTAATTCAGTTTGTGAGACTTTGGCATCCTGTCACCTTGTTGCTTAATTTATTGTACCGTCTATTGTAAGCTGCAGATCAGTGCCTTTTTTGTGTCTTTTTCTTAAAAACATTGAAAATTTATTTTTTCAAAATTACCAAAGCTGTACAAACAGCCATATGCAAACTGTGACAGCTCCTCAATGATAGTCCTGTGAAAATAACTTTTTGTTATTATTTAGCTTGTATTTCTTGCATACATGGTATTCAGTATAAATTGATTTTGAATGCCTCATGAACCTTATCTTTGAATACTGAGGAACTGCTGTTTCCTGGTTTCCAGCAAAGAGGAAACTGTTCTTTAGAAACCAAGTCTTCTTGTACTACTACAAATAAATAAGTGAAGAGAAAAATTTAAGAAATTAACAAATATTTGTAACAAAATGCCATATCATTAACAGTATTAGTCTGTCTCTTTACATACTTTATAGCCTTTTTGTGTGATTTCTATTTTCATTATGTCTCACAAGATTGAGAATCAGTTCCATATTTTTATGTTGGTACTACACTGATTATGTGTACAATGTTTGTTGTTCTTCATCCCTCTGTAGTGCTCATGCTGTCTTTTTGTGGTTTCTCTATCCTTCTATACTTCCTTTTCATTTTGTAAACAATATCTGCATGGTATTAATTTCAGAGTTACCTATGGTTAGTTCTGTGTATCATAATTTGTAGCTACTTGTGACTAGCTCATTGCTAGGTTTTGTTCCCTGCCTTAACATTAATTGTTTTACTGTTAAAACTCAGTGACTTCAAACAAAAGTAAAGCTTTCACCAATCTGAATATTGATTTTATTACATCAGCACTTCACTGGGAATTTTGGGAATGGATTTCCCCTTGCTTTTTTCTGACTTACAAACCAATCACCCATGCAGTCAGATATGAAACTACGGTTTGTTGTAGAATCCAAACCACTGTGAAGCTTACGTTTTCCACAGATGCAAAATATTAACAGGCATTGAACTCATATTCAGTGCCCAAGATACATTACATCAATCAGTGATTAGATATCAAACTCTATGCACTGCTAAACTAATGCATCTGTACTTCGCAAGCTACCTTATATTGTGTGTTGTTAAGGATACTTCTTGTAGCACTATTATTTCTCTGTTGCCCTTTTCCATTTGTAAGTGATAAGTGGGAAGAACGTATGTTTATAGTCACCAGTATGACTTGACTTTTTTTGTAGCTATGCTTATGTAACATATCAGTAGCACAGTTTGTTTACCTGTCTATGTTTTACACAAAGATGAAATTTTTTGACTGTATTGTCCTGCATATGTCTATTGTGGGTAGTATTAATCTTCATAGAGTGAAATCTGCTCTTGCCGCACGATATCGCAGTTTTGTATGACGAGACAAGTGAGATCTAATAATGTGTCTTTTTGTTGTAGTTGGCAGGGTTTAGTGACGAAATACTGGATGTAGTCTTTGTAGGGGAAGGAAATTCCCACTTGGCTGTAGCCACTAATAGTATAGATATAAAACTGTACAAGCGATTGAACATGGATTGCCAACTTTTGAGAGGTCATTCTGATCTTGTACTTGGCCTTGCATCCTGCCACGCCAATGCTAGACTTTTGTTATCATGTGCGAAGGTAAGTTGTTATAGATAATTTTAAAACCTAAAACAGCACAAATTGAAGCACAATGACCATTAAGAAGTAGGTTATAACATTGCATATTTTAGATCTGTGGCTAAGAGAGCCAAGTGTGAAGAGAAACAATGCAAACTTAAAAACATGTTACCAGTGTAGCCCACAGGCCTACAGTTCTGGTCCATAAGTGAATATCAATTGATAACTTCTAACAGTAGAAAAGGATGGAATGATGACAGTTTATGAAAAGGATGGATTACTACTCACCATGTAGTGGGAGATGTTGAGTCACAGACAAGCACAACAAAAAGACTACTAAACACGCAAGGTTTCGGTCAGAAGAACTTCTTTCAAAATAGACAAAAAACACACACACACACACACACACACACACACACACACACACACACACACACACGCACGCAAATGCGTCTCATACACACACGATGCTGAGGCCAGATTGTAAGAAGCAACTGTGCATGATGGGAGAAGCAATCTGGGTGGAGGGCGTAAAGAGAAGGCTGAGACGGTTGGGTGGACGAAGAGCAGGGTATGGGTGGGGGATGGTAAAGTGCTGTTTGGTTGAGCATGCAGGAATGAGGTGGAGAGAGAGTAGTGCAGCTAGGTGCATTTGGGTGGTTAGAGAGAGGTTTGGGGTGAGGGAGGGGGCAGCAGAAAAGGAGAGAAGTAAAAAGTCTGGAAGCGCTTGTGGAATAGAAGGCTGTGGAAAGGGAACGAGGGAGGGGATAGGTGAGTGAAGACAATGACTAACAAAGGTTGAAGCCAGGAAGGTTATAGGAACATAGAATATATTGCAATGAGGTGGTGGTGTTGTGAAGGATCCAGATGCCACAGCCTGTGAAGCAGTCATTAAAATGAAGAACGCTGTGTTGGGCAGCATGCTCAGCAACTGGGTGGTCCAGCTGTTTGTTGGTCGCAGTTTGTTGGTGGTCATTCATGCAGACAGACAGCTTGTTGGTTGTCATGCCCACATTGAGTGAAGTTTAGCTTGTAAATCACATGACTGGTTTCATAGGTAGTCCTTCCTTTGATGGGATAGGTGATGATTGTGATGGGACTGGAGTAGGTGCTGTTGGGAGGATGAATAGGACTGATATAGCATCTATGTCTATCACAGGGATATCAGGCATGAGGGAATGTGTTGGGGCAGGGGTTGTGTAAGGATAGACGAGGATATTGTGTAGGTTCACTGGTTGGCAGTATACTGCTGTGGGAGGTTGGGGAGAAAAGTGGGTATGACATTTCTCATTTCAGGGTACAATGAGAGGTAGTCAGAACCCTGGTGGAGAATGTGATTCAGTGCTCCACTCAAGGATGGTACTGACTCATGATGGACCAGACAGTGGCACTTTTGAGAGGTGGTGAGTGACTAGAGAGATAAGGCCCAACCCACTTCCCCGCCCTTCTTCTAACCACCTGACTGCACATAGCTGTCCTACCTATCTCTATCTTGTCCTGGTATGCACCCCAAAACAGCACTTTACTGTCCTCCACCTGTACCCTGGTCTCCCTCTGCCTCCCCACCACAGTTTCATCCTTACTTTCACCACCTAGACTGCTTCTCCCATCATGAGCAATTGCTCGCAGTTTGACCTCGGCAGTCAGAGACAGTGGTCATAGTATGTCAGCTTTGAATGATGTGAATCCCTCAGAGTTGATTGGCATCACTGTCACAGCTGGTCTTAAGAAAGACATCCTATCACATTTTGACGCAGTGTTTCCTTGCTGGAGGAGTTATTGAGTGATACAATGCTTAAGGGTCACTGTGTGGGTGTTTCTTCAATACTTTTGTTGATTTATGACAGTCACCTGTTCTCAGATGGCACAAGTGCTGTGACTGAGTCTTTTTATCATTCCTGTAAATGCTGAGGTTTTACTTTTCTGGTAATAAATTGACTTTTTTAGGATATTAAACTTTATAAATTCTAAATTTAATTTTATTTTAATGTATAGTTTCATATTATGTATATATTCTATTCAGTACCCCTTTTACAATATAAAAGATTTTGTAGTACTTGCCAAATGCGCTACACCCAATTCCAGTTTTACTTATATATATATGTGTGATTATAATTCTGTTTCCTTTCTGTTGATGTAACAATGAGAACAGGACAATTCTGTGAGACTGTGGATTATGGATGCAGAGCAACAGAACATGACATGTGTTGGTTCAGCAGTGAGACATACAGCATCGGTTGGTTCTGTTGTATTCTCTCGCCTGTCAGACTCCTTTTTTCTGTCAGTCAGTCAAGATTCATGTCTCAAACTGTGGAAAATACCCGAAAAACTGGAATTTGGTAAGTGTACTTTATCCTGATTAATTTTTTTATTTCTAGACTCAGTGACATCAACTAAATGATGATTGAACTTTAAGCTCTGCGGATTGTTACTCTTATAATTCTTTTGTCAGGTCAAATGTTTTATTGTAGGGAAACAGAGTAGGGAGAACAATAATACAGATGGTGGAGAAATCTTAGAAAAAATCATATTTTGTGTTAAAGATAAATCATTTGAGTCTATTCAGCAATGTGCTGACACACTGACAGAGAAGAAGGACAACTGATGTGAAGAGTTACTGGTAAAGGATAGCGTATCCACAGAAATTGAAGTTTTATTTGCCAGTAGGAAGCTTTGCTTATGGTATAGAAATGAAAAAAGGTTACACATTAGTGTAATATGCTGAGAGGAATAATATGTTTATCCTGAACACATTCTTTCAGAGAGAGGTGGGATGCAGGGGGTAGGAGGGGGGAGGATTAAAATGTGGATTTTTCAACAAAGTGGAACTAAAAATGAAATTGACTATATTTTATTAAACAAGGAAGAAATAAAATGAAGTGTGACATTCTCCAATCACTTTACATTTTCAAGTGATCGTAAGTTAGTAAGATCAAGAGTGAAAATATACACTAGACTAGAAAGAAAGAAATTCACCTTGTGGGAAATCAGGACTGTGGACTGTGACAATTTATTTAGGAATAGCGAGCTATACCAGATCAAAGCAAGCAACAATTCAACCTCTCAGCAAATGATTATTATTCTAGATGGAAGGGACAGCTATTTAACAAAGAGACTGGAGCAAACACAAAAAGGTGTTGCTGGAACAAAAAAGCAGGAAAATGTTAAATAAAGCAGGGCAGCTATTGAAAAGAAGACATGAATTAAATTTGAAACATGAACTAATCAAAACTATTTCAAAATGTCTCTTGCAGAATGTGAAATTGTGCAGTGGTAATTTAATAAGTGGAACAATTGAAAACAATAAGAGTTTGAGAAACAGTACAAGAATTTATCTTGCATAGACATCACATTTCATTAGTTAAGATGGCTGGTGGCACAATTTCTAACAACAGAAAGCAAAATTATACAACCATTCCTAGATTTCTTTGATATATATGGTGTTTGAGAGATAAATTAGAAACACAGATTATTAATAATGAAAACAGTGATGTTACAGAAGTAATAATGATGGTTTGAGTAATTATGTTTGAAATACAAAGAAACAAAAGGTGCCATATAGGATGGTGCTTCAATATACATGAATAAAGTTGGAGATAAAGTAATACAAAAAAAAACCCCTTGCAAAATTGGAAAAACCCTTGCAAAATTGGGTATAAAATATCTGTGGAGGAAAATAGTTCTTCAAAACAGGAACAAAGATGTAACCATTCTACTTCACAAGAATGGAAGTGCATAAGATAGACATACCAGTGTCCTCGATGTAATCCTCAATGTAATCTTGAAGATATTTACAAAAAATTACCACTGCTGGCACTGAAAAAACATTGGATATTAAGCAAGTAAAGAAACAAGTTGGTTTCACTACGGACATGGTTTAAAATATAGAATGGGACAGTGAGTATAAATTACAGGTTTGCTGGGATTTATAGAGTTAATTTGAAACCAAGTATTGATCCAACCTGTGGTATCATCATCATCATCAGCAGCAGCAGCAATAACAGTAGTCATTTGACATCACTGTTCCACAAAGACCTCCTTTAGACTTTCTCATACATTACGATCTTCAGGTACAGATGTCCATGTAGCTTCTGCGTGTTTTCCATTGTCATCTAATCACGTTGATTTATGTCATCACACCAATGTTTTCATATGTTCTAGAATCTAGCAAACCGAGTCCTACGACCATACGACCAAGTCACTTGGCTACATGTCCTGCACGCCTCCATTTTTATTTGCGCTGCTTCTCCTCCAGCGTGTTTCCTAATTAGTTTGTTTGTTCTCCAGTTTTTCTAACAATTTCTAACATTTATTCCTCCATTCTTTTCTGAACAACTCTGTTTTTGAATGGTTTTTGAATTTAAAGTCCGTATTAGTGGTAGAGTCATAACACATACTGATAATACATACTGATTACAAACTTTATGTTTCAGCTACATAAGATGTTTGATTTGGAAAACTCTGTTTCATGTATCAAAAGCACTCTACGTCATTTTATATCTTTCCCCCTCCATTTAGTTATTGCTGTAAACTGTGGTTTATGTTGATATTAACGATGTACATCACTTTGGATTGGAAGAGATTCCTTATGGTTCCGGACAGATAGCTGAAGTAGTAAAGACTGCCAGTCATGCTTGAGAGATGAAGGCAGAGCTCACCTTCTGTAGTATACTCGACAGAACCAACTGTGGTTCTTTGGTACAGAGCTGAGTGTTCCTGAATTAGTGGCTTAGATGGTTCGGCGACGACTGTGTAGGTTGCAGATTTCTCGACATGTCAAAGGATAGTGGGTTTCCGGTTTTCACTAAATAGGTCAGGAGTCCACTACATGCAGGAAATGGCCTTGTGGGTTGGGTGGGGGGGGGGGGGGGCTGTATCGAGGGCATGGGTGGTTTTCCTAGGTTAGAGGGTCTCAGGAATGTGCAGGGAGGGCTTCAGCTTCAAAAGGTGCAGGATGAAGCAGGAAGAGGAAGAGACATAGGAACAATAAATATTGCAGTTGTGAACTGTCATAGCTTTGTTGGAAAAGAACCAGAGCTCCAAGCACTAATAGAAAGTATTGAATCTCAAATCATTATAGGTACAAAAAGCTGCCTAAAGCCGGAAATAAGTTCAGCTGAAAGTTTTACAAAAGGCGTAGCTGTTTTCAGAAAGGATAGATTAAAAACAGTTGGTGGTGGACTGTTTATTGCTGTCAGAAGCAGTTTACCTTGTAGTGAAATTGAAGTGATAGTTCCTGTGAGTTAGTGTCGGCAGAGGTTATACTTGGCAACCGGAATAAGTTAATAACTGGTTCCTTTTACAAACCCTCCCACAGACTCAAGATGGTACAGTTGCTGAAGAGTTCATTGAAAACTTGAATTTCATTTCAAATAGGTGCTTGTCTAGACAATTGTAGTCCGTGACTTTAATCTACCCTCAATATGTTGATGAAAATACATGTTTAAAGTCAGTGATAGGAATAACACATTGTCCAAAATCATACTCAATGCCTTCTCAAACAATTATTTTGAACAACTAGTTCAGAAGCCCACTCAGAGTGTAGATGGTTGTAAAAACATACTTGACCTCTTAGCAATAAATAATCCTGACCAAATAAGGATCATCATAACATATACAGGTATTAGGGACCACAAGGTTGTTGTAGCTGGACTAAATACCGTAACATCCAAATCCACCAAAAATAAACACAAAATACTCTATTTAAAAAAAGCAGATAAAATTTTCTTGAGACCTTCCTAAGAGATCATAGACCAGATGTGGTTATAATTCAGAGAAATAGTATCAATGGCAATTGAGAGATATATACCAAATAAATTAATAAGAGATGGTGCTGATCCCCAGTGGTACACATAACAGGTCAGAACACTATTGCAGAAGCAATGAAAAAAGCATGCCAAATATAAGAGAGTGCAAAATCCCAAAGACTGGCAATTTTACAGGACTTGAAATTTTGCATGAACTTCAATGGGACATGCTTTTAATAGTTTTCACAACAATTCTCTGTCCCTAAATGTGGCAGAAAACGCAAAGAGATATTGATCGTATGTAAATTACGCCAGTGGCAAGGTACAATCAATACCATCACTGCGCGGTTTTTCCAAAATTCCTTCACAAAAGAAATTATGAGAATTCAAATCAAGAACAACTGCCAACAGGAATAACTTAGAAGTAGATATCCATGGTGTAGCGAAGCAGCATAAAACACTTAAGGAAGGCAAGTTTCATGGTCTAGATTTTATACCAGTCAGGTTCCTTTCAGAGTATGCTGATACATTAGCTCCATACTTAGCAATCATATACGAACAGTTGCTCGCAAAAAGATTCGTACCCAAGACTGGAAAGTTGCACAAATCACAACAATACCCAAGAAAGGAAATAGGAGTATCTGCTGAATTACAGACCCATATCACTAACGTCAATTTGCCGTAGGATTTTGGAACATATACTGTGCTTGAACATTATGAATCCCCAGAAGAAAAGGATTTATTGACAAATAGCCAACACTGATTCAGAATATTGTCCTTGAGAAGCACAATGAGCTCTTTATTCTGATGAAGTAATGAGTGCTATCAACAGGGTGTGTCAAATTGATTCCATATTTTTTTATTTCCAGAAGGCTATTCCTCATAAGCGTCTCCTATTTAACATCACGTAGTATCGTGTCAGTTGTATATGACTGGATTTGTGATTTCCTGTCAGAAAGGTCACAGTTTGTAATACTTGACAGAAAGTCATTGAGTGACCCCATTCCAGAAGGATGTGTTACAGGCCCTCTGTTGCCCTTGATCTACAGAGCGATGTAAGATACAACCTGAGCAGTCCTCTTAGATTGTTTGCAGATGGTGCCACCAAGTACTGTCATGTAATGTCATCAGATGATCAAAATGAATTGCAAAATGATTTAGACAAGACATCTGATTGGACAAAAAGTGCCAATTGACTCTAAACCATGAAAAGCACTAAAAAGAATCCACTAAATTTCAGCTACACAATAAATCACATACACCAATAGGCTGTAAACTCAGCTAAATACTTAGTGATTACAATTATGAATAACTTAAATTGGAATGATCACATATATAACATGTGGGGAAAAGAAACCAAAAACTGCAATTTATTGGTAGAATGCTTAGAACATATAACAAGTCTACTAAAGAAACTGCTTACACTATGCTTGTCTGCCATCTTCTGGCGTATTACTGCTCAATGTGGGATACATTTCAGATAGGATTAACAGAGTACGTTGATAAAGTTCAAAGAAGGGCTGCTCGTTTTGTATTATTGTGAAGTAGGGGAGAGAGTGCCACAGATATGATACATGAATTGGTGTGGCAGTCATTAAAACAAAGTTTTTTTTTTTAACTTTATTGGACCTTCTCATGAAATTTCAATCACCAATTTTCTCCTCAGAGAGTGAAAAGACTTTGTTGGCACCCACCTACATGGGAGAAATGATCATCAAAATAAAATAAGAGGAATCAGAGCTCACATGGAAAGGTTTCAGTTGTTTGTTTCTCTCGTGCACTTTTGAGAATGGAATGGTAGAGAAGTAGCTTAAAGGTGGTTCGATGGACCCTATGCTAGTCACTTAATTGTGAATTGCAGAGTAATCATGTGGATGTTGATGAACTGCCTTGAACACTGACATTCTTCCATAGGTCTTTTGACTAGCATTTTAACTTGTGCTATTTTCTTTTCAGGCGTGTTTACATACCAGATGTTTTACTAATACACTTAGATTTTCTTATATTTTTCTCTCTGTGTGAGGACTGTTCACCAAATCGAAGTGACACTGAGTAGTGCACCAATATACAGAAAGGTAAATAAACAGCTTAGTTTTTGAATAAAGACTGTCTTTAGAGTTCACCCCCCCAACACACACACACACACACACACACACACACAGAGAGAGTCGCCATTTTCTTCTGGCGCTTCAGCATGACTTTATCTTAGCATATTGTTGTCCTTTCTGCATGTCTGTCTGCTGCTCAATGCCTCTTGAGTTTGGTGAATAAAGGTCTATTCTCATATTGATAATTATACTCTATTGTAGGTTTTTCATTGGTGCTTTGTCTCATTTGTTTAATGTCATGTCATTAATGTCATTCTCTCCACATGTGATTATTAATTCACACCCTTTCTTTACCAAAAAGCATATCGCAGTTGGATGTTTGAATTCACTGGCTGAATATATTCTTGACTTCAAATTTTTACCTTTAGCACCCAAAGAAGGCATCATTTTTCTTCTTGTATTGTGTTGTAGTTTAAACTACTATAACTAAAAGTTTTGAAGATTTTTACATTTTTGCTTTTCTTTAATCTAATTATTTTTTAATAAATCTATTTGTATGGCAGAGCAAGTAAATATACACTACTGGCCATTAAAATTGCTACACGAAAAAGAAATGCAGATGATAAACGGGTATTCATTGGACAAATATACTAGAACTGACATGTGATTACATTTTCACGCAATTTGGGTGCATAGATCCTGAGAAATCAGTACCCAGAACAACCGCCTCTGGCCGTAATAACGGCCTTGATACGCCTGGGCATTGAGTCAAACAGAGCTTGGATGGCGTGTACAGGTACACCTGCCCATGCAGCTTCCAAAAGATACCACAGTTCATCAAGAGTAGTGACTGGTGTATTGTGACGAGCCAGTTGCTCAGCCACCATTGACCAGACGTTTTCAATTGGTGAGAGATCTGGAGAATGTGCAGGCCAGGGCGGCAGTCGAACATTTTCTGTATCCAGAAACGCCCGTACAGGACCTGCAACATGCGGTCGTGCATTATCCTGCTGAAATGTAGGATTTCGCAGGGATTGAATGAAGGTTAGAGCCACGGGTCGTAATACATCTGAAATGTAACGTCCACTGTTCAGAGTGTCGTCAATGTGAACAAGAGGTGACCGAGACGGGTAACCATTGGCACACCATACCATCACGCCGGGTGATACGCCAGTAGGGCGATGACGAATACACGCTTCCAATGTGCGTTCACCGCGATGTAGCCAAACACGGATGCGACCATCATGATGCTGTAAACAGAACCTGGATTCATCTAAAAAAATGACGTTTTGCCATTCGTGCACCCAGGTTCATCGTTGAGTACACCATCGCAGGTGCTCCTGTCTGTGATGCAGCGTCAGGGGTAACCGCAGCCATGGTCTCCGAGCTGATAGTCCGTGCTGCTGCAAACGTCGCCGAACTATTCGTGCAGATGGTTGTTGTCTTGCAAACATCCCCATCTGTTGACTCAGGGATCGAGATGTGGCTGCACGATCCGTTACAGCCATGTGGATGAGATGCCCGTCTTCTCGCCTGCTAGTGATACGATGCCGTTGGGATCCAGCACGGCGTTCCGTATTACCCTCCTGAACCCACCGATTCCATATTCTGCTAACAGTCATTGGATCTCGACTAATGCGAGCAGCAATGTCGTGATACAATAAACTGCAATCGCGATAGGCTACAATCCGACCTTTATCAAAGTCGGAAACGTGATGGTACTCATTTCTCCTCCTTACACGAGGCATCACAACAACGTTTCACCAGGCAAGGCCGGTCAGCTGCTGTATGTGTATGAGAAATCGGTTAGAAACTTTCCTCATGTCAGCACGTTGTAGGTGTCGCCACCGGTGTCAACCTTATGTGAATGCTCTGAAAAGCTAATCATTTGCATATCACAGTATCTTCTTCCTGTCGGTTAAATTTCGCATCTTTAGCACTTCATCTTCGTGGTGTAGCAATTTTAATGGTGAGTAGTGTATTTAAATTTATCATCTTCTTATGGTTGAGTGCACTAGCATTGTTTTTAATTCAGGGACGTCTCATTCTTTGAATGTTACGCACACCGAGAAGGCACACCAAAAAGACATTAATTGTGTCTGCATTTCACCAAACGATAAGCTGGTTGCCACAGGGTCGCAAGACAAAAGTGTGAAGGTAAAGTATACTTTTTTAAAACTTTTAATGAATGTTGTAATGGCTCTGTAGGGTGAAACTAGGCTGCACTGCAATATTGTATACTGGCAAAAACTCTTATAAATGAACAAACTGTTTTTGATATATGTGCTGATTTCCATCACAAATTTTTGAATTGACTACTTATTTTAGCCATGTACTAGAGCTATGAGTGAAGGCAGATTCAGCTGCTCCCATAGTAATCTCGTTTGATGGGAAAGATGTGAATCTGGTCAATTGGTAAGAGTGGGGAATTGCTATTGTAGTGTGAAGAACAACAAATCGTACAAAATTTTAAATTGATGGTAGTTCTAATGGTTACTTTGGTATGTCAAATGTTATTGTAACTTGAGTTGTTGTCTTTAATTCTCTGTATCATTGTCTTTCCCACTGTATAATGTACTTGAGTGGTGCTCACATCTGCTAGAAATATTGCTTCATTTTTCTTAGTAACACATCACACTACATTTGCAACATGAAAATAAGTCAAGACAATTACTGATATTGGTTGCTACACTGTGTATTCTCATCTCCTGGTGAAATAAGGTTCCAGACTATGTACTTTGAGATAGAGAATTGAGATTTGCTACTGTCTGTTTCATGCACATGTGGACAAGAGTGTGGAACAATCTTGGGTGGAAGAAGACTTGGCCATGAACCAAAAGCCACTCAAGAAAGTTTTGTATGGCAACAAATTGCTGGATGAAGCAGTGACATAGTATAACTCCGGGCTCTAAATCATTTATTCCCACTGCTTGTCCATATAGTCTATGATAGGTAACAATATTATGAAAAGGGAAGTTGCTATGCACCATATAGTGGAGATGCTGAGTCGCAGATAGGCACAACAAAAAGACTGTCACAAATAAAGTTTTCGGCCATTAAGGCCTTTGTCACAATAGAACTACCTACCTACAAACACACACACACACACACACACACACACACACACACACACACATACACACACACAAAAGCCCATCTCCCACACATGACTGCAGTCTCAGGCAACTGAAACCACTGCGAGCAGCAGCACCAGTGCATGATGGGAGTGGCAGCTGAGCGGGTGTAAGGAGGAGACTAGGGTGGGGAGGGGAGGAGGGGGGTGGCAGACAGTGAAGTGCTGCAGATTAGACAGAGGGAGAGAGGGTGGGGGTGGGGGGAATTAGCGGAAAAGGAGAGAAGTAAAAAGACTGAGTGTGATGATGGAATGACGGCTGTGTAGTGCTGGAATGGGAACAGGGAAAGGGCTGGATGGGTGAGGACAGTGACTAATGAAGGTTGAGACCAGGAGGGTTACAGGAATGTCGGGTGTACTGCAGTGAAAGTTACCAACTGCGCAATTCAGAACAGCTGGTGTTGGTGGGAAGAACCAACAGCTTGTTGGTTGTCAGGCCCACATAGAATGCAGCATAGTGGTTGCAGCTTCGCTTGTAAATCACATGACTGGTTTCATAGTTAGCCCTGCCTTTGATGAGATAGGTGATGTTCGTAACCGGACTGGAGTAGGTGGTGGTGGGAGGATGTATGGGACAAGTCTTGCATCTAGGTCTATTAAAGAGTTATGCACCATGAGGTAAGGGGTTGGGAGCAGGGATTGTGTAAGGATGGACGAGTTTATTTTGTAGGTTCGGTGGACGGCGGAATACCACTGTGGGAGGGGTGGGAAGGATAGTGTGCAGGACATTTATTGTTTCAGAGCATGATGAAAGGTAGTCAAAACCCTGGCGGAGAATGTAATTCAGTTGCTCCAGTGCTGGGTGGTGCTGAGTTGTGAGGAGAATGCTCCTCTGTGGCCGCACAGTGGTACTTTGGGAGGTGGTGGGAGACTGGAAAGATAAGGCATGGGAGATTTGTTTTTGTACAAGATTGTGGGAAAATTATGGTCTGTGAAGGCTTCAGTGAGACCTTCAGTATATTTTGAGAGGGACTGCTCGTTGCTGCAGATGCGACAACCATGGGTGGATAGGCTGTATGGGAGGAACTTCTTGGTGTGGAATGGGTGGCAGCTGTCGAAGTGGTGGTATTGGCGGTGGTTAGTAGGTTTGACATAGACGGAGGTACTGATGTAGCTATCTTTGAGGTGGAGGTCAACATCTAGGAAGGTGGATTGTTGGGTTGAGTAGGTAGGACCAGGTGAAGCAAATGGGAGAGAAATTGTTGAGGTTCTGGAGGAATGTGGATAGGGTGTCCTCACCCTCGATCCAGATCGCAAAAACTTCATCAAAGAATCTGAGCCAGGCAAGGGGTCTAGGCTTCTGGGTTTTCAGGAAGAATTCCTCTAGATGGCCCATGAATATGTTGGTGTAGGATGGTGCCATGCGGGTGCCCGTAGTCACTGTCCTCACCCATCCAGCCCCTTCCGTGTTCCCACTCCAGCACTACACAACCATCATTTCACCATCACAGTCAGTCACTTTACTTCTCCCCTTTACTGCCACGCTCCCCCCTCCCATTCCCCACCTCTCCCCTGCTCTCCATCTAATCTGCAGCACTTCACTATCCGCCACCCCCACCATACTGTCCCTCCCCCTACCCGCACCAGACTCCTCCTTACGTCAACCCAGTTGCCACTGCCACCATCTAGTGGTGCTGCCACTCACAGTGTGGTTTCAGTTGCCTGGGACTGCAGTTGTGTGTGTGAGTTGCATTTGTGTGTGTGTGTGTGTGTGTGTGTGTGTATCTATTGATGACGAAGACCTTAACGGCCAAAATGTTTAATTGTGAGAGTCCTTTTGTTGTGCATATCTGTGACTCAGCATCTCTGCCATATGGTGAATAGCAACTTTCCTTTTCATAATATTGTTACATTCCATTCTGGATTTTCCACTGTTTGATTTTAGTCTATGATAGGGGTTTATTTAATACACTGTTGTTACATTCCATCTACTCACCTCCGAAATTTGTTTAGCATTGGTACGTAATGGTACCTTGGTTATTGGTGATCTTTCAACATGATCCAGAACATTCTTGTGTCAACATGATACAGAACATTCTTGTCTCGCTTTGTGTAGCAGTTCATCATCTTGCCACGTCTGTGGCATTCGATAAGCCACGTATGCTTCCCAGGTCACGCTGAATGGCAAGCACTTGAGAGAGCTCAGCATTCATTTGCTCGGTACTTTCTTGGCAAACCGAGGTTTCCTGAGCCGAGGACTGGTAAGCACCACTAGACCTCGGTAACTGTAAGACCTGGATATTGTTCAGTGACCACCATACAGTGGGGTCGTGGGGTAGTGGAATGTTGTATGTCACTGGGACCAGGGATCTTGCCTTAGTTGCCCAGATCCCGAGAATGGTGAAAATCTTTAAGAGCAAACTCCTCAATCTCAATATGCAATGTGTGCTGCACACTGATGAGGTGCATGACTGTCGAGTCAAAACAGTCCAGTCATTAACAGGCATCCACTGAGGAAACTTTTGCACCAGAGTTGTATGAGGCTTATTCAGATAAGTGAGGCTGTGTCTCGGTGGACACATCTGCTTGTGGGATCGAGGTGGAACCCTCGAACTTAAAACTCATCAACTCCCAATGGAATGGGTATACCGCTGGTGGGTATCGACACCCAATCCAACAAGAGTCCTCGTGTAGCCCATGCTCCTGGCCCAGAGATTGTTCATAGTACTTCAGTTTATTGCAACAGAATGCTTGCTGCTGGTGAGAATTCGATTTTAATAGTTATTTTGAAGGCAGCTTCGAGAAAGTTTCATTTTTCTATATTCAAAGAGGTTTAGAGGGCATTTCAAGTTAAGTGATTGTGAAATGGAACAAGTGACGAACTGCCAGAAAATTAAATGTCTCAGGGAACATGCCATCGAAACGAGCTCCACAATACTGCTTGAAGTACAGCACAGGTGTGTTATGTAGAGATCTAGCAGATATTCCCAAAGAAGGTATGAAAGATGAGTGGGCTCAAGAAGGTGTTGTTGGTGAGAAAAATGTAATGAAAAGGGTGGTTGAGGATCTGGTAAAATCCAAATCCTTTTTCCTTACCTTCAATACCATTGAACTCCCAGAACACTTCAAGGCAGGTTTCCTTTGCTTAAGCATGCAGCTTTATATCCTGAACCCAGTGCACCGTTTTAAATGCCAGCACTTTAGGCAAACCACTCTAGGATGTAAGGGGGACACCACTTGTAGCAAAAACGGTAAGGCCATCCACGAATGTTTCACTTCTCTGAAGTGTGTAAATTGCTATCAATATCTACCTTTCTGGGATTGGAATTACAATGTCTACCTTGAAGAAAGGAAGATACAGGGGCTTAAAACAACAAAGCTTGTCCTGTCTGGTGAGGTCAAAAAAATTGCACTGTGGCAGAAGAGTAGTTACGTAATTACATCTCAGACAATCACTACTTTATGCATTGGTAGCTCTGGATTGCCACTTCTTGTAATGTGGTTAATTAAGCAGTTCTTGCAGCAGTCAGCTCTTCTTGTAGTATTTTGCATTACATACTTCCTGGTAGCAAATGATGCTTCACAACCTGAATTAGAAACAGTGCATATTACATGAATACATATAAGGAGAAATTTAAATTATATAGGTGCTGCAAATAAATTTGATGTTATTCCATCTGTGCACAAGTTTAATTTTTGCTTAATTTAAATTTTGTACAAACAACTGTGCATAATACAGCATTTGAACTGCCTGTTGATCGTTAGTATTGGGTGTTGTTAGAAAGTTGCAACTACATAACTGGACATTTAAAATAACAAATAAATACTGCCAAACCTTTGTTTTCATGTTCTGCAAAGCAACATGCAGGCAGAGATAAGCAATCTGTATAGATAGAATAAAATACAACACAAAATATTGGCTGCATATTATCAACTAGTTGCGCTCAACAAAAGTATTCATGAATGATTTCTATGCTGTTTTATAAAGATGTAGCTGCATTTGATTTATTTGGAATATAAACCAGCTTGAAATTTATTATTAGTAATATTGATATTTTCCTTGAATTAAATTATAATAAGAAGGTGCATCTTAAAGTGAAGTTCAACAGTCGTTATGTCTTTACCTTTGTGAACCTTGTGTTATATAATTAGATATGTCTCTAGTTAAATTTAAAATCCAATAACCACCTATCACCCAAAGTTAATTAATCCTCAGCAGACCTACTGCTTAAGGAATTTCCTTTACTTATAATACATTGTAATACATAAAGGCACAGCTTCTCCTTAGGTTGTGAATGAATGCTGTGCATTTTAAACCAAAGGGATAATTGACCTCAAATAAGTGATGCAGTTTTTATTGACACTTTATATTTGTTTTGTCTTGATATAAAATAAATATTTTCTTGTCTTTTCTTTTTTTCCTCAAGTATTTTACTACAAAGTACTTCTTTAGATATTAATCGCCTCTAAGAATAATATTTCCTTCTGTAGTTATTTTCATTTTGTATAAAATTCTACTCAAATAATATCATCAAGTCAAGCATAGTCCTATGTCATTACAACCCTGAACTTTGTTTCTTTTGTTCCAGTAGCAAACCAGAAATACCTTTGTATTTAAATCTCTGTTGTTCGTTGTTCTTGTCTTCAGTCCTGAGACTGAATTGATGCAGCTCTCCATGCTACTCTATCCTGTGCAAGCTTCTTCATCTCTCAGTACTTCTAAGAGGGCATTAGTTGAAGAAATGGGATGAGCGCAATGGTAAACCACCCCAATAAAAAGTTCCATGTGGCACCAAAGCAGTTTGAGTTGGAACACAATTAAGCCATGCTGTACACAAAGTGGACCTACACAGTTGTGGTTGATGTCAGTTACTGTGCTTGCATACCCATGCGATGGTTCCTAAGTCTTCAATCCAGAGACTGGTTTGATGCAGCTCTCCATGCTACTCTATCCTGTGCAAGCTTCTTCATCTCCCAGTACTTACTGCAACCTATATCCTTCTGAATCTGCTTAGTGTATTCATCTCTTGGTCTCCCTCTACGATTTTTATCCTCCATGCTGCCCTCCAATGCTAAATTTGTGATCCCTTGATGCCTCAGAACATGTCCTACCAACCGGTCCCTCCTTCTTGTCAAGTTGTGCCACAAATTCCTCTTCTCCCCAGTTCTATTCAACACCTCCTCATTAGTTACGTGATCTACCCATCTAATCTTCAGCATTCTTCTGTAGCACCACATTTCGAAAGCTTCTATTCTCTTCCTGTCCAAACTATTTATCGTCCAGGTTTCACTTCCGTACATGGCTACACTCCATACAAATACTTTTAGAAACGACTTCCTGACACTTAAATCTATACTCGATGTTAACAAATTTCTCTTCTTCAGAAACGCTTTCCTTGCTATTGCCAGTCTACAACTTATATCCTCTCTACTTCGACCATCATCAGTTATTTTGCTCCAGAAATAGCAAAACTCCTTTACTACTTGAAGTGTCTCATTTCCTAATCTAATTCCCTCACCATCACCCGACTTAATTCGACTACATTCCATTATCCTCGTTTTGCTTTTGTTGATGTTCATCGTATATCCTCCTTTCAAGACTCTGTCCATTCCGTTCAACAGCTCTTCCAAGTCCTTTGCTGTCCCTGACAGAATTACGATGTCATCGGC